>NC_046332.1:66136912-66269412 GCF_000738735.6 Corvus cornix cornix | reverse complement strand
GAGCAACACCCAGAATGTTGCTTCCATATGTAATAGGTGAAAGCATTTGTTTTACCCTGAAAAGGAATACAGAAGTAGGGCTGTAGGCTACTAGTGAGTGCCCTAATTCCTAATTATTTGTGATCATAAAATGTTAAATAATTTTGTGTGATGGGCAGCTCAGTTTGAATAATATCCATCTGTAATATTGATCAGCTGGCTGCTTCTCTGATGTGTGTTCCTGAGAGGTGAGTTCATGTGGGTTTGAACTTTCTCATGTGAAGAGCCTCAACCTTTGCATCTCATTGTCTAGCCAAATTCCCAGATCTCTGAAACTTTTCACAAAAGGTGACTTTGTAGGGTAGAAAATAAAAATAAAAAGCCGATCATCGTGACTCTCCCAAGGAATCGAAGCCTTTTAATGTGTGCTAGGTGCTTTCCTAGCATGCCAGTTTGGTTGTGTTCATTAGACACTGAGATGCACATTTTATGATCCCAGTTGACTTTATAACTGGGATGAGTCTTTAACATATGTGTATTCCAGAAATTGGGAAAAGTAAAATAATAAAGCATAGGGACTTACAGGACTAGTTTCTGTTTTAGAGAAATCCTCAGTTTAACAACTTTTGACTTTAATTGAAGTTCCATCTAAAAAGTCTCGCAAGTTTCAATTTAAATGACTTGATAGGTTTTTAAATGCATTTTGTTTCAAGATGAATATGGTAGCATTTGTTAGAAGCCTGGTTCTGTTAAAAATATTCCTGATGGAAGAATAGTTTTGGAAGCTGTTTATTTTCTCATGGTAGTTTTTTCTAAACGGGAACGCAAAGGAAGTATTGTCTAAATCAGTGTACGTGATTAGGAAATTATAATTAAGGGTAACTGTGTCTTTTATGCTGGTATTTTTTTTCTTATCCTATTGAAAAAGATTGATTATACTGAATTAAAGTTACTTGATGGCTGCTAGCTGTGTTATTTTTCACATTTAAAAACAACCTTGAAAGTATTTTTAGTTCCTTTTTTTTTTTAAGTGGTGGTATACTGTGTTACTTTCTCTGCCCAAGGATTTTTACATCTTGAAATCAAAGTCGATGTTTCTAGTGTCACTCATTTTAACCAGAAATGTTTGCTTTTATCATGTTGTTAGTCTTGGTCACTTGTACTTAATTAAGATTTCAGACGCAGAGTTGCCAATCAACATACTAAATGTACCTCTCTCCTCTGTTTTCACAAGCAGGCACCAGGAGATTCAACACCGTAGTTGATAGCTGGTATGTGATATCTGTCTCCTGGTTTATAGCCTGGTACAATAATGTCATTGCCCCATGTGGCAAATGGTGTAAGCTATTGTAAAACTGTTTGTCTATGTGATTAAGACATTGCAGCAGTGTGCAGCACCAGCCAATTACTTTTTTTAATTTAATTATAGCAGAAAAAAGAGAATAGCATAATAGAAATTCTTGTCATAGGGAATATGTAAAATGTAAATTGAAGAGCCATGAAAATTTCATGCATTGGCAGGCTGATTTGTTCTTATTTTCAACTTGTTATGAAGACTGAGTTCTTTAAATGCAATAAAACAAGACATAGCAGTGTTTAGTAATTACTTAGTTCTACATCAAAATAATTATATACAGTATGTGTTTGCAATCCACTCTGCTGCGTATGAATGTAAAAATGAACACTTCAGGGCCCATATCAATTTTGTCTTTTAGACAGTGTAAATAAAGCTGAATCTTCAACTTTCAAATTAAAACTGATAACCTTGGGCAATCAGGGCTTTTATAAAGAAGGGGAAAAAAACTTTAGCTTGCCTCAGAACAGGTTGTGTCTCTGGAATGCTTCTGGGACTAAAGAGATCAATTAAGTGTGTATAAACAAACAGTTGGAAAAAAGCTACTAAAACAACAGAGGAGAAAGCTCTCTATTGGGCTCCAGGGGCCTGGGGGAGCGAAGTTTCATTAACTGGATCTGAAGTCCTATGGCCTTCTATAAACAGGCATTAATTAAAGAATGTAAAAAATAAAGTTTCAGACCTTGCAATATGTTAATGATCATATGATTCAGGGCCTGGGAAGGAGAGGAGCAGCAGAGGTCATAAAATAAGCATGAAGCATTTAATATGAGTGCTTGGCAGGGATTTCTGCAAATTAGTTGGTTATTTGCTGGTCCAAAGCAAATTAAGGTGATTTTGCTTCACTTGCTAATTTTTTATGTGCATGCTTGGCAAAATGTTTTTCACAAATGGATGAAGGTTATTGTTAATGGCATAATGAGAAATATTAACATATTTAAATAAAACAGTGTAGTCTGACATAGGCCACAAGCACTCACTTTTACATGTGTATTTAAATAGACCTTCTCCTGTAGCAGAGGAGCAGCATTTTGGATAAAGTTCGTACAAGAGCTTATTTTATTTGTAGTATCCTGTTTATTTATTGTATTATTTAAATCCAGCTAGCACCTGAAACTTTTTGTAAAAGGACTTACTCTGTACTTCTGAAACCCTAAAGGAACACTTTAAGGTTTTAAGTAGAACTTAATACTTGTGTTGAATACAAAGTCTTTTATTTTTCTTCCTATTTAAAAAAAAAAAAAATCTTAATTTTTAGAAATTATAATTGATTTACAAACTGTTTTGTTTTCATTGCCTGGGACATTTGTTCTTTATATCACTTCCAGCTCTCAAAATGCCTTAAGTTCTTTATTATTTGTAGGAAAGTTAAAGTTCTTTTTGAACATGTGGGAACATATGTACATTCAGTAGACTTATGTATAACTTAGTGTATTTCTATGTAAATATACAGAAATATTCAATTTCTTCCTTTCCACACAGTTATCAAATCAGGACCAAATGTAATCTGTTTCTTCTTTACTATTATGAGTAGAGTGAGAGTGATGTTTGCTCACTTTTCTCAGCATCTACTGTTGAAAAACAAAGTGGCAAAACAAAAAGTCCAAGGAAAAGGACAGGAATTGACTATTCTTAGTTTCAGGTAATGGGATTCTTACTCTAACTTGGTCAAGTAGGACATTTCTCTTGTCACTTGGTATTCTTTCATCTGTTCAGTCATATGCACTACTAATTCATTACTTTTGGCATCTAATTATGCCCTTTATTTGCATTTTTAAAATTTATTTCCATTATCTAGTGGGTTAAGAATAGGAAGTATTTGATAACATCTAGAGAGACAGAACTCTGTGTCTTTAAATTCTCTGAAGTTAGGAGATGGATGTGGCAAGAGTGTGTAGTAGAAGAAGGTAGTATGAGTAGGAAGCTACTATTGACATTGTTCTGTTGCAGCAATTTTAGATGGACAAATTGCAGTTGAGAAAATTTCATGACTCGGTAAAATGAGCAATGATGACATCTGTGGATGCAGGTCTGTTCATATCTTTGCAGAGCCTTTAGGGAAATAAATATCTCGGAACATTCGGTGAAGTGAAGCTCACTCAATAAATCAACCTGACACAATAACACTTCTGGCACATGAGCTCTACTTCTCCTCAGCACCACCTACCCCTCTGTGTTCCTGTGCTACCAAATGGTGTCTCCCCACAGGCCTCTAAATCAAATCAGAGCACACAAATACAGTGAGAATTTATTGGGAATTGGTTTTGTTCGGCAAAAAGATTACTTATTAGATGAACTGAAATGATAAATTTTGACCCTTTAAGTGCTGAGGAAGTTCAGACACCTTTCTTAACTAGAAAAGGTAAGATAAACTTTATGCTAACTTACAGAAGTTAATAGATGGGAAGATAAGTTTACATTTTGGTTTGTCAGAGGGAATATGCAAGTTCTCTGAATGAGATAAGTTAGCTTTTGAACTTTTTAATTAGTTGGTCTATATGGGAAATACAATTAGAATCTATGAAGTCCCAGCCATAGAAATAACAAACACACCACCCTGTTGCGCTGGGGCAGTAGAACAAGGAGTGTCACAACCAGTCCAAGGTAGCTGCTATTCTTATATAAAACCATTTAAACACATTATTTCTATGGTCTGAAGCTTGAATGTGTAGATTTGTGTATTCTGTCTGTTGATTAGAGTTACTGAAAGCAGATGGTGAAAAGGAAGGGTTCAATGCTTTTTCTCTTTATACTTTAGAGAATTGCAACAGAAACATTTAGAATAAATGAAGAGGCCCTATGTTCAGTAAAGTAAAATAGGGCTCAGTAAGTAGTTTTGATAAAAGTGTATCACCTGGCTGGAAAAAAAAAAAGGTCTGTGATATGTAAAATCTTTGTTTTATTCTGAAATGAAGGAGTACTTTTAAAAATTACAGACATTTCCTTGAGAAATGACGTTTTCATGAACTTAAGCGCAGAGGTATTCGTGCATGCATAAAATTACCAGTCTATAAGTATTATGTACATACTTACAAGTACATAAAACAGTGAGGGAGGATTGCTTTCCCATTGGGAGTTGTTTCAACAGACAACTTTCCTTTTCCAGTATGATTAACTTGTTAAACTCTCAATGATTTGAGAAGTAAACTGATACTTGAAAGAGCAGTTACTTAAAATGGCAGAAAAACATGGGGCCTTACTGTGCTTCTGTTTTGCCCTCCATCTAAAAAATCTAATATCCTTTTAGATGATTATCTAATTAATAAGATTTCTTTCTAATTAGGTTGAAATTGTAACATTTCGTGAATGTCCCCTTCTAACCAAGTCACTTCTTAGAATACCTGCGCTCTGGGGAACAAGAAATATCTTTTCTCGAGGGAATTGTAGCAGCCTTAAGATTGCTAAACTAGAACATCTGATGGATTTCTGATTGAAATGCCAAATGTTACTTTACAGAAGTGGATTTAACATCTGAACAGTATTTTGCATCCTGTCAAGTTAAGAAAATACAGAAATCATGTAGGTCTAATTTTTTTCCCTTTTATATTTCATTTTGAACTGAGGAGAGAAAGCTAATGGACTTAGACTCTGTATTTTGCTGAAATAATAAGTTCTGATATTCCATTTGTTCGTATTGAGCCAGAAGCTGTTTATTGGATTTTTTTTTACAAATTATGTTGCCTGTCCCTCTCCCCTATTTTTATAGGAAAGGAAGTTTTAAGGAAAAGAAACACTGAAATAGTAGGTCTTATACTTAACCGCAGTTGTGGCAGAACAAACACCTAACTTTCCTGTACATCAGTCATTGTGCTTGAAGTGTATTTAAAGCAAGAAGGTCTGGGCAACACACTGAGTGGAACTTGGTTGTATTATTTGTGCTGTTGGAGTTTGTTTCTGTATCTGGAGGAGCAGAAGCATAGTGATAACCAAGGCTTGTCTAGCCCAGGCAGTTTTGTTACTTGAGGTTCATTTTCCAAAGTTTCTGTTGTGCAGTGTGGGGTGAATGCAGCTGGATTGGTATGAAGATGACAAAATGATGTGAGTTTTATATTGGGAAGCACTGTTCATTTGTCAGCATGAATTCTAGCATTGCATAAAGATTGGTGTCTAATCTTGTACATGCTCCCATTTCGGTGCAAAGTTGGGGTAAAAATAGTTATGTTATGCCGATATATTCTTGAGAAATGCTAACTCAATCAGTGATAATTTTGTGAACAAATGCCAGGTAGAGCATTAATAAAACCCTGGTAAGCAGCAGTAAAAGTTGTGACTGTAACCAGTGCAGCTGCACTTGTTCGTGTGATGTAGACTTAAACTTATAAATGAATATTTGTCTTGGGATTGGTTTGATCATCAGTTTTTCCCTTTTGTCCTGAAAGAGAAAAGAAAGGTTATAGTACTTGAAAAGTAAAGAAGTATGTAAACAAAATATAGTTATGTTGGATCTGTGAAGTTTTTTTGGAGGGTGAGGGTGTATGTAGCGTCAACGAGATGGCAGCTCCCTACGGAGGTATGGACTGTGATTTGGCCCATCTTCTTCCTTCAAGCCACACATTCCCTGATGCAGGAGGTGGCTAAGCTAAATAATGTGGAAATTTTTTTAAAGATTCGAGTAGTTGTGTGACTACAGTAACATTTATATTAATGCCTGTTAAAATACAAACAATCCAGTCCCATGCTTCAGGGTATAAAATTATGATGATCAGGGTTCTGGAAGGAATTTCTCCCCCGCATAGGAGTACACAACTGACTGTGCCCTGAGTTACTGATATTTTTGGAGGCTTTGGGAATTTACTGGGCTGAGTGTGGTTATGTTTCATAGACAACCTGTATTTCATACAACGATAGCCCAAAAGCTGTGGTGAATTTTCCGGTGTCGCGTATCTGCCTATTGGTGTCAGCCACTGTTTGTTCTAAGCTGGCCCCATGAAAGCCTAGCACTGCTGGAAGTAGGGGTTGGACCAGAGGACTTCTAGAAGTCTTTTCTGATATAAATATTTTACAGTTGCATGTTTCTAGGGAGGTTTGTTATTGGGATTTTTGGCAGCATGCAATATAATGGGCATAACAGTACGATGCCATGGAAAATGGAAGTTCTAAATCGTCAGATCACAGCATAATTTCTAAAAAATTTTTTTTCCTTGCTTCCTTCTTTTCCATCTTTGAAATACATGGTCATCTTCATGCTTCATCAGTTGTTTTGCTATATTGGTCATTCAACCAAACTTCTGACTGAGACAACTTTGACTTTTAAAATAAAGTTAAATTTTCATTGCTTATAAATGTTTCCTACATTTTCTGTGTTGAATGTCTTGTACACATAGGGAGCAAGTAATTTTTTTTCCCTTTGGAAATGAACATGTTATAGAATGATAAAGTCCTTCCTGTCCCATCTTCAGGATTCCAGAGAGAATGTCATGTTACCATTTTCATATTTAGGACACCAAACTTAGTCAGCACCTATCATTCTGTATCTATCATTCTATGAGAGGTCTTAGGTATGAAATAAAACTACCTCCAGAAATTAGTAAAAGGTATAGACTCAGCTAGGAGCTCCATTTGTTTTTCTTTTACACTGGTTAAAAAAAAAAAAAAAGAAGGTCTGTTTCAAATCCTATTTGTCCCTTATCTCTGTTTGTTCAGTTGTTTTTAATATCACGTACTGAAAGAATTTCAATAGCTGTTTCACCATGAAGTCATTTGTTATCCTTCAGCAGGCCTTTGCCTGCTGAATTGTAAAGCAGCCTCGACTATTTGCATCCTCCAGATGGAGCAGCATATAAACACTCCCAGATATTTCTGGTAAGTATGAAAAAATATCTTATTTGTCCTTTCTGTGAATAAATAAGAGAATGTCAAATTTTATAGACTAATAAATTTGTATGTCGGCACTGACATTGAATCTCTCATGGCCTGAAATGTCACAGACCCTGAGAAACACAATTTTTTTTTTTTTGTTTTTGTTTTCAAATATATACTAAGTAAAATAGAAGCTCAGTAAAAAGCCAGGGAATTTGATTGCATTGTTTATGTCTGCCCAGTAGTCTAATTCAGTTGCAGTTTACTATGAGGAAATACAATTTACATTTTTCCCAGGCTTATTGCACAAGCAATCACTCACATATACATGCATGAGTGTATGTCAAGCAGAACTCAAATAATGGGTTAAAGTGTAATTTAATAATATATTCTAATGTCTGTTTTTATAATGAACAAAAAACTTTGCTGTATTAGTGCATTCTCCTAGCTACTGAAAATTAATTCAAGTTTTATCATTATTAATATTTTTTATTCCTCTCATTTGCAACGTATCCTAAATCTCAATTGCTTTGTGATACAAATGTATGTATCAAGTATCACCACATGCAGCAGTTCCAGACATCACTGAAAGTCTACATTTTAAATTCTATTTCAGTTCCTGAAATTAATCTCAATGAGAATTTTAATTTATGTATTTCTAATTTTAAACAGAACACACAATAGAATAACTTATAACACTCATCTAAATAATGAAGCCTGACAGTATCTTCTGTGGTTGAGTAATAGGCTTTTTATATTTGCTAGTTTTCATAGTTTGTTTTTCAGTTTCTTTCTAAATTAGATCCAGACTTCTTGAAACAGAATAAAAATATACAAAGGACATAAAAGTCAATGAATGTATAAAGTGGTAGGAATTGAATTTAATTTGTTGTATTTACACATGATAAAATACTCCTTGATTGAATGCCTACTGATTATTTTGTGAACTGTTTGATTTTCAAAACAAAATTGTAATAAGTCGTATGCAATATTTATCTTGTTTCATTAGTGCCATTAAATGAAAATTAGTGCGATTTACTTGCGTTTTCCAGCACTAGCTAATTCCCTGAAAATTAACTTTACTTAGTAGGCTTTTACCAACTGAAGTGAAATGTTTAAAATCAATATTTGAATGTTTTTTTGAAATAGTGCTCAGTAGCAGCACCAGCTCATCAGAGGAGATGCTGGGGACACTACTGAATGCTAAGAATAAGCATATGTTTTCCTTTGTAATGGTTACTGGACAATGTCTTCACTCAGGACATGTTGCTGCTGTTTCTCTGGCAGAAACTCACAGAAGATAGGCAGTCTGTATGTGTGGATAGAAGACAGGTTAATTTGAGTTTTATGTAATTCAGTTTTTTTCCATGATGTTAGCTGATTTGCCATGGTTTAGGTCATAACTGCTTTGTTTCAGTTGAGTGTGTGCTCATGTAAATAGAAAGCAGATTAACTATATATTGAAAGGTCAGTCTTGAAGTATTGTCTATCTTAAAAGGCTTTCACAGGAAGGCCTACAGATCTTGCAAGTCTTTCAGCAGATAAGACATCCATTTACTTAAATATTTTTTCCGAAGTAACAACTGCAGTATTTATTTTATCAGCCTTATAAGATAGCATTATTATTGTTACCTAGATAACAAGAGAGATATGGTATATAGAACACAATATTGTTTGACATTTTTTTCCCTCCTCCTTTGGTACTACTGGTTGTTTTTTTAACACAATATACTTTTTACTTGATAAAAAGTCAAATTTTTACAAATAGTAGAAAAGGAGGAGACTGGTAGGAAACAAAAAAGATTGGAATTTGGAGTATTTTGCTGTACCAGGACTCTAACTGAAAAAAATGGAGCATTTTGAGGATAAGACCAGGAAGAGGAAAGAATCATTTGATTTAATGGATTGCTTTTCAGTGACATTGGAAAACACTAGATGGAACCTGATTTTACTGTCCAAAACAATGTCGTCTTCCAGATTCTGCCGAATAGGCAGATGTGGATAAAGCTCGTAACAGTACAGTACTTGAGAGAGTTAATCTGCTCATTATCAGACAGAATGGTCTGATAGTGGGATTCATCTCACTAACTTTTTTCATCTAGAAATTAGTCAGCTAGTCTGAACTAGTCGTGTGGATTCTCTGAGGTCGTGGACTTTGTCTCTAATGGAGAGAGACACTTACAGAGGGTGTTGTAAGACAGTTGTGATGCATTGCTCTCTGGAGGTGCTTGTCTCTGTCTACTCCCTCTCCTCCTCTCTCTTTGTTGACCACAGGGGGAGCTTAGATGACTGACTTGGACCAAATGCTTGGGATTCTCATGGATTCTGCCCTAGGCATCTAGTGGAAGCTTCTTGGATAAAGATAAATCATCATCCGGAGGTGCCAATCCATGGAGTTGAAAGGCAGTGCAGGCAGATAACTTAATGGGGTAAAAAAAGAGTTTCTGAAAATAGGTATAATACTACATTAGCCACACAACTCTCAGTGAGAGTGTTCATCCACAGCTTCAAGTTTCTAATGGAGTCAGAACTAAGCAAAGAATTTCTGTGTGTGTGTTATGGACAACAGACATCTTCAAACATTTCTCACCAGAACAAAACATTTTATTTTTCTGAAGTGGTTTTTTTTAACCTTATTTGAAGTGCATTTGATTCATTTCAATACTTTCACTAAAGCTTCATCTTCTTTTCTTTTCTCAACACACAAATTTTCTTTTTCCAGGTCACATTCAGTCATGGTTTAATACAACTGTGTCCCAGCACAGTGAATAAGACGTTGATGACGTTTGTCACAAGGAACCTCTTAAAAACCATCAAGCAATGCTATGTATTTCTTACTGCTTTCCTGAGTTCTGTGTCAAGACAGATAGGAAAGCCTCAAAGACTTGAGAATGGGTGATACATGTTCATCTTGAGATACAGAACATTTGTTAACACTGATGACTTCTTACAAAGAATGTCTACATACTTTTACGAATGATTGGTGTCCTCAAAGGAAACAGAAGTTGGAATTAACTGAGGATTGTGCTGGCCTGTGCAGGAGGTGGATACACTGAAAAGTGTATGTTTTTTCCATGCACATCTTGAAACCATCCTAATTAGCCATGCCATTAACATTTATTTAAATGAGGACAGGGATGAAGAAAAATTAAAGGTGCGGACTGAAAGTAGGCCAGAAGACTTCTTTTTTTTTGAGATCAGTAGTTAAACTTCCCCTGACTTCAGTGAGATCAGGAATAGTTGAATTCACATTAAATGCGTGAGATAGCAATTATCATATTTTTTGCATTGTGTGTTTGAACACGTAACTTGCTTGCATGTTTCTCCTGCTAGAATGTCAGCGAGTTACTCAGATCGCTGTGCTAGCTGTACTTAAAGATCTTAGTTATATGTTTCTGAAAATGTCATCTATTCCTTCAATCACTTGTAAGCCCCCTGTAATCTCTTTTTAATGTAAGCGCGCTGGAGTTTTCCCTTTTGTTTGCTGCCCTTGCATTATTTACTTTGATCCGCTGTGAGAAAATCTGAAAGTGTGTTGTCCTAAATGCTAGCATCTCACCAACAAGATTTGAGGCCTTGTACTTCACATTGAAGAAAAAGGCTCTTGTGTGAAGACGCAGGTTTTGTTTAGTTCTCTGTCCCTGGTGGGAGCCTTAATTGCATTTTCTCTCTCACACAGTGGCTGGCTAAGGAGTGCCTGCCTTCCCTGCTGATGGTGGAGTTTTCAAGCTCTATTACTCTGTGATGGAGAAAATTCCTTGGTCCTAGAAGAAAAGACTCAGGTTAAAAAAAAAGTTAAAAAAAAAAAAAAGTAAAAAAAAGAAGTGTTTAAGTATTGTCAGTTTACCATGTGTGGTAAACAGAACAAACAATAGACTTGCTTAACCTTCCTCCCCACCCTCTGAGATTCCTCTACATAAGTTTTGTATGACCTACTTTATAGAAATCACATCATATTTAGAATGTTAAATATTATGGAAAGTATAATTCCCTAGGGCAAATAAATTAGACTTCTTGGGAAAAGTGGTAAACATAAAATTATAAATGCTTTGTGTTCTCTTAATCTGTGCCAGCCCATTCTAATGCATATTTTATAACCTTTAACTGGAGTTAAAACAAAGCAAAAGTCCTCAATTCACTTCTAAATTCTATTTCATTTATACTGGGAAAATCTTTAAGATTTCAGATGTGGCAAATAAATATTTAATATCTTTGCATGGTTGTGACAGAACTTTTGATAAAGAAAGGAGAAGCCTTGCAACAGATTTTAAATTGCAGTTAGGGTTGATTTGCACTGAATGTTTCCTCACACAGTGTGTGCTGTGCTGCACTGACCACTGGACAGGGCTCTCTAGAATAGCTGGAAATAATGAAGAATTAAAGGTTGTGAGCTTGTGTGAACATGCATGGATGGAATCATGATAATATTCAAGCAAGCTTGTATATTTTTAGTCTTATGCCTGCATGTGTCTTTGACAGCTTGGTGATTTTTGCACTTTGATCTGTGAATTCATGTCCCGCTTAAAACTTCCATATTTTGGAAGGGAAAACCTGTTCCTATGCAGGGGGGAAAAGCCTTATCTTATTTTTTCCCCCTGAAATTTTGGTGTGTTCTTCATTGATCTGTGGTTGCTAATGGTGAAGCAATGATGTCATAGCTAGGAGGTTATTTTTTTCCATTAGTGTTTAGCTGTAAAACCATTTTATATGGAAGTAGCTTTTGCCTTGCATGTCCATGTCCTCTTTCCCTTGGGATTAGAGTCTTCAGAACTTAAATTATGGGATGATTAAAATAAGTGCTTACATTTTTAATCCTAGTTATTCTGCACTTAACAACAAATCATCAAGATCTTTGAGCAAAACCTTACTCAAATTTTACACAGCAAATTTGGATTTTTGGGTAGCCCAAAATATCCCTGCTTCCTAATGATGTTTCTGATGTTGCACAGATGACACACTTCACTCTGTACTTTTCTCTGATGGGTTGATGAGTTTGTCTGTTTGTTTTTCCAAAATGTTTTAATTCTTAAAGCCAACTTACCTTAAAGGATTATCTCACTTATTGTACATCTTGACAGTAGAGATCACCCAGGATGCTTTTGATAAACAGCTCTTGGGTGTGAGTTTGAGGCTGTTGAAAGGATTCTGAGGGATGGATAAAAAGGGTCAAGCAAGCTCTGGAATTCACTTCTGTGATTAGTCTCACAGAATTTGTTGGATCTATCTGTTTACTTTTTTTTTTTTTCTAGGAGAAAGTAAGTTTTCATGTGATTTGGCAGAAGTCTGTTGACATACAGAGGGGCATTTTAAAGGCATCTCACTACAGGAGGCCTAGAAGAATCCCAGAAGAATCCAGTCTCAGAAGTGGTTTGGGAAGGGACAGAATAATCATAGTTCACTATCCCACTTAGTGTGTAGATAAACCTGTTTTTCTTTCAGGTATCTGTTGTTAGAAAGGTCTCAGTGCAAATATTAACACACATCGTGATGACTTGTGTTTTTTCATGTAGCATTCAGAGGATGCTTAAGACAGTTGTCTGGTCTATTTACTGAAAATACATTGGAATACATCTGAAATAGTGTATTCTTCATGGTTTGCTATATGTTTCTAGAATGTACAGAAAGACCAGTTATTTACCTTTCTGTTACATTAGGCAATTTTTTTCCTATTTATTTATTTATTCCAGCTATTGCTAAATATACACATAGTAGAAGAATTACATATTTAGGTCTTTCTCCTCTCAGTGCTTTGGTCTCATATAGTTAATCTCATGTAGTTAATTCTTCAATAATCTCCTGCCCCCACCACATCACCATTGTATTAATTACCAATATTCCAGGCATTTATCCCAAACCTCAGTGAATGTGTAAAAAAAACTGTTAGATTTTGAAGACTGAACATTTTCACTGAGGCTTTAAATTTATTGTAAACTATTCATACAAATAGTTTATTATGTAGATTGTTTTGTCTTCTCAAAGTATTTTTCAAAGTCTTAAGTTCAGTCTGACTGAAAGAAAGTTTCTGTGGTATGAAATGTTTCTTAATGATATTGAAATAAAAAATTTTCTTTTACATCTGTTCTTTTGGAAGACAAACAACTTGATATTCTTTCTCTTTGGTAGTTAACTGATTTTGAAATAATAACATTAAAAATAAGATCAGTTTTTTGTTAGTATCAATGTCCTTCGTAGGCATTGTTAAGGTTTATAAGGTCCCAGAAATGTACCTTACATAGGTATGAAGAAACATATTACATAAGAGGAATCCTGTTTCTCAGGTGAGTCGTGCATTTGCATGAACTTTTTTATTTTAAGGTTTTTTAAAGAAAATTAAAACAATCTGAATGGTATAATTTTTCTGTTACATTAACCAACACTGTAGCTTAAATACTCCTTTACTCATCAGATGGAAATTACACCTGATGAGAGTCTAGAAATGCCTTCCCTTTCTGCTATGCTGGTGAGTTCCACCTTTTTCTTTGTTCAGAGCCCATTCCCTGAACAAGATATAAAGATCTGACCTATACTTGAAATACTTTTATTTCTACATGGAAAGGTGTTCTCAGGAAATCTATCCTGGAAAGACATACCAGCTGTGTTTGCATTTGGATTCAGTTGTTTTTCCCCTATTCCATTTAGATGTGCATCAAGTTTTATTTTATTATAGTATTATAGATTAGAAATTATTAATTGGAATAGCAGTGTTAGGATCAAAAGGATGGTCAGCCACAGGTTTACACTGCTGCATGGAGAATGCTGCATGGGAGGCTGCCTGTATACCAATGGAAACTCTCATAACGTGCTGAGACATTTTACAGCTTCTGTGTTTCTTTATTCTTTTGTTAAATGTACAAGAATCTTCAGGCTCCTTACTGTGAGTGAAAGCAACTATGCCCCAGATTAACTGAAGCATTCATATAGAAAGAGATAGTATTTTAGGAGGCACTGAAAATTGGAGACAAGGTAGCTTTCATGAGCAGCTCAGCACTTAAATATAGCTTTAAAATTAACATCTGGTGGAATGCTGAGCATGTATTTTGAGCACTGTAGATCTGGAAACCTCATCCATGGCTTTATAAGCCACACAACACTAAGGAAATAGAAAATTTTCTATTGCAGTTTTACAAGAAAATCCCTAAACAGTTGGGTGACTTGGATATCTGATACGAGTGTGCTTATAATAATAATTAAAATAATAGCAATGTCTTAAGTCAGTAAGTACTGCCTGTTTACTCATAAGCAAGTGACTAACCCATTCTCAGTTTCGCTCTCCCTTTACATAATTACTTGTTGGAAGGGCTATAATTTGGTAGGAAGAGAAAAAAAGACGTGACTTGACACCGCTCCTCATAAAGGTGGGTGGAACTGAGACTGAGGGCAAATGTCTGTTGCTCTTTTTTTTTCTTGTGCTACCTTATTTTGATTCTTGTTTTAAGCACTAACCTTTGAAGACTACCTTTGCTGATATCATCTGTTTGTTTCTGCTGAGTCAGTCTACCCGCTTATAAAATTTATGTATACAGAAACTCTTGTAACCAAAGGCACTGTTCTGTTCTAATTGAATTCAGTGGCAGATCTCTCAACGATTTGATTAGTTGGTTGAACTGTATAAAACAACATCTTCCTCTTTTTGTAAAAGAAATTCTTGCAACCCTTTCCTTTTTCTGCTTCGTTTGGTACCTTGCATCAATCTAAAGAAAGATGGCACATTCACATAGCAATATGGAATAGGAGTTGATTGTCTGTGTCCAGCAGGATATTTTTTCCCAGGGATTATGAGTGGATATAACATCTAGTCAGCTCTTGTATACATGGATTAGAAGTATTTTCAGCGAGAACATTTGTCATAGGTATGTGAACAGCCTTTCTAGCTGAATTATCGTATCATATTTTAAACACTGAATCATAAAATCCACAGCTAAAAGGACCTAGAGTAATTATTTTAGTCCATCCTTTGGCCGAGTATGTGGTTTGCTTTCCAGGCCATTTATGAAATGTTTGTATGACCTGTTTAATATGAACTGATGCAGCAGAACTATTTTTATATCTGTTAGACCTATTAAAGTTTACAACTGGTCTCCAGAAAATGACCCCCACATATATAAATACATAATAGAGAAGTTGACCTACAGTTCAGATTGCATGGATGAAAGAAGTATTTTCTCCTTCTGATTTTCTCACCTCTAAGTTGTGCTATAAAAAACTTTACAGAATTAACTTTATTTCATATCTGAAAATGTGGAAACCTGAAAATGTGCATTAAGTAAAATTGTTAGTCTGTAGCTGTAGAACACAAGAAAAATTGGCGGGATGTCCACCTTTATTGATTAAGGTCCATCTTACCAGTTAATTCCAGAGTGCACTGTCAGATAACCTTATGAAGCTAAAGAAAAATTTCTACTCCAATTGTTAATTCATTGTAGAGACATCACATTATGTGATTGAGAAGATATTGGCTGTAAGTGTTGAAAGATATATTTTTTGCCATAACATTGCTTTAGATTTAGAGGTATCTCTGATGGTACTGGTTTCAACATGAGAGGAAATCAGGATCTCATGAGATACTCATATCGTAATATACTTGGCACATCAGAACATAACTTCCATTTTCTTCTCTTTAGTCTTGAAAGTTGAATATAATTTTTCAGGGAAGTGCTTTCAAAAATATTTCATAGTGTGGGGCTGCTTAGAGCTAAGCAGCATTTGACGTTTTGTTCCTGGCAACACAGCTAAGCTCTTTGTGGAGAACTCAGTGATGTTTAGTGTGCTGATCCTAAGCATAAACTTGTTTGAAAACAAGGTGGTTTAGTTTGCAGTCAGATCATCGTGATTTTTATCACTGCATTCGATGTATAACAGACTGCTTAATTCTCTCTTCTTAAAAAAACTTGTCTTGAAAGAACTTTCTGCATTTTGAGCATTGTGGCAGGAACTGAAAGTTTTGTGCAAAGGGAGATGTGAAATCAAAGCAGTGCTTTTTCTTGTTGGTGTGGGTTAGCTTAGACAAATGCTTTTGAAACACACTCTTTCTTCTCCTTGTTTGTGTTCCTCTATAAAATTCTGCCAGCCAGACCAAATAATTAATTTCACATGGCTGGTAGATGATCAGGAAAATGAGAAAAAGTATAAAAGTATCCTCATAGCAAATCAAAGTAAGTACCTGGATTCAGAGGTCCAATTCTGCCAGCTTTGAGGGGAATCTCCAGAGGAAGGAAATAGAGGAGGACAGGATGAACAGGACTCTTCACACCCTGGATCAGCTAGAGCCAGTCTTGTGGCCCCAATAACTCATTTCAGCTCCTTCAACCTTCTGCTGCTTATTTGAAGATAATGTTCAGTAACTGAATATTTTATGCAGTGAGGAAGGCTAAATGATCAATTAAGTCTGATATACTGTGAGGCAAGACTGGAGAGTGTATATACATGTATGTATATATGTGTATATATATATATATATATATATATATATATTTATTCAGGATTACAAAGCCAAGTCCTGAAAATTCCTGAACACTCAACTTCAATTGCCCATGAAGCATTTGCACTAAGTTGTTATTATTAGACTACAGTTTTTATTTAGTGTATCATATGCTATTTTTTATTTAGCATCCATGTTTATTTTGGTGCACAGGATGGTTGTTTATAGGAACTTTGGCTCATTTTCTGCAGGAACTGGAACAAATCAGGGGCTGCAAAAAGAGAGAGGATGCTTTTTGTGATTGATTCAAGAGAAAGACACTCTGGCAAACCCAGTTTTGTCCCTGTTTCTGTCACAGGCTGTCTGTGTGATGCCGAGCAACTCAATTAAAGCATTTGGCAGATGGCCACTAACTGCATATAATTCATTTTCAGGGTGCTCAGCTTGAGATATGTGGGCTCTTACTTGCAGCAGTTGTTACTCTCCTTACAGCCACTGAAATCAATGGAAGTAGTGGCTGCTCAGCATGTTTGTTAGCATAGCAGAGGAATGTGCACGTGGAGAAGGTGAAAGTTCCTGAATCCTAGTGTCATCTTTCTCACTGATTCTCCCTGTGCTGGATTACCAATGATTAATTTATGCTATATGTGAAAAATTATATACAGGTATGTATTAGGAAAAGAATGCTTCAGTTGGAATCTGTGAGGCTTTTAATGACTGTCCTAAGAAAAGAGCACAAGAAGCCAATTATTTCTATATATCTAGTCTTCTAAATTGTGAACAATGTATACTCCACTAGCTGGATGATGCATACAAATTACTGAATACTGCCTATTTCTCTAATACAGCCTATCCAGAACATGGCCTGAAACATAAAAACTTCAGAAAAAGTACCATGTGGTTCACATAACTAAATAATTATTACACAATGTCAAAATTAAGGGAGGCAAAATTCAGATTACAACAAAAGCCATCTTCTCAGATTTCCCAGTTTCAAAATGCTTGATTTGACAACCTGAATATTGTTCTGAGTAATGTAATATATGGTATGGGAAATTAAAGTATGGCTGCACAGCTATAAATACAATTCACAGGCTAAAACTACTCCTATTAACATTGCAACTGAAAGATATAAATCAGTTCATAAATATGAAATTGCTTGCATGCTTGGCTTTTTGCAGAATCGAGATCTAATTAGTGAAAGGCATGTTCTTGTGAAATACCAGGGTGGGAGTTGTACTTGCACCTTCTAGGACTGGGCCCTACCTTGAAATGATTATAACTATATGTCTATTTATAGCTAAGGAGACATTTGAAAGAAATATTTGTTTTATTTGTATAGCATTTTCATTGGTTTACCCTAAAGATATATGCTAGATGATAATAAAGTAATAAAAGATTGTTTTCACAGCTGTTTGTCTTTGATTACATATTTCTTTGAAGTATTGCAATAAGACAGACTTTGAACCTGGAAAGAGATCAAATAATGAATTGTTCTGCTTTGTGAAGCTTAAGAAGGGATTTTATTGTTGAAACATATAGTGCAACATAGTTTTTTTTCCTTCTAACAGTTAAATAATGGTTGAAAGTACTATGAGATCATTACAGATGGACTAGATTAAAGACCTTAGGGCCAAACATTAGGAACTGTGTTAGTACTAACTAAAATAATTTCTTAAGTTCTGTCATTACCAATTTATTTTTGTTAGTTTTTCTTTTTGAACCAAAACAGAATTTCAAAGAAAGTGTTTTAAATCTTTTAATTATTCATTTACTTAAAGCTAAGGATGACAGGAAACTTTAATAACTGTATGAATCCTGTGGGATTTTGTTTGTAATATGGATAGTTTGACCACACTTTGTACCCTGGATAATATATTTAGTGTTAAATTTGACTAAAAGTTGTAGAGCTGTGAATAAACTTCATAGGATTTTCTCAAACTGAAAGGATTATAGAATTTAAAATATGTCTGAGGAGGTTCAAGTAAAATATTCAATGAAAAAAAAAAAGAGAAAGCTTTTTGTAAGGCTTTTGCTTCAAACAGTGTTATATATGACACTAGGTTCAGCACCTCCCCTCCCTGAAATTCATCTTGAAAGTAAGTAAGTCACAAATACCTAAGTGACAGAGAAAGATACTTGGTTTATTTTTTTCAAGGCTAGTGCACAATAAAATATCAAATAATGCAGGTCAGCATTTCGCATGATGTATTTGAGTTCTGCCTGGTGATGTTGAAAGACTATTCCTGCCTACAAGAAATACCTGCAAATTTATGATCATATAGCTGGGATATTCAAAAGTGTATATTTTTTAAAACCCTGAAATGTTTGTACTCTCTCTATCCATCGACTGAAATTATTTGTTGTGTTATTTAGAACAAACTTTTGTCTCGGTGGAAGAGAGAAACCTTTCAAATGATAATTTCAATAGAAACATTAGACAAAGGAATATTGTAACTTTAGAGATTTTTATGATGAAGGTGTGTTTAAGAGATGTCACTTTGATATTTTTACATTATGTCCTACATTTGTCAGCTAAAACCAGGATATTGCCTCAATGAGAAAAAGCATGTTCTGCACTTGTCAAAAGGCAGTAAGTAATGATTAAAATAGCAGTGTGAAACGCTGGGAGATTAAAGTGATGCTAATGATAAGTGAGAGAAGAAAAGGGCAAGCTATATTTTAATCCCTGAGAGAATGGTTAATGACTTCTATTGCCTGAGATTAAACTAAACCTGTCTCATCAGCTTTTTCTGCCTGGTGAAAAAAAGCTCTCTGCACTTTAATTTATTAAAGTCTTTTAAAGAAGCACATTGATCCACAGAGGTTAAACTTTAAAAAATTGTGCAAAATACACACTAAAAATGCTTTAACAAAAGTGTGACTTTGTTGCTTTAGGCAAGCTCACAGTTTTATAAAGAATTCATTGTCTATGGGTTGGTGAATTTAATTAAGGAATATTAATTACTTAAACTGAGAGGTTTGTTCCTTTTAAAACCAGAACATTTTTGCAATACTGGGGCAGGAAAAGTAGCAGGAGGTTTTAGAAGATAGAGGCAGGAAGGGACAGACTAAGTTAAAATTACTGTATGATCTGTTATAAGAGTGATATCAAAAAGCCATTTAAAAAATAATTTTCAAAACATAGATACTGCTTGATATAATGTACTGAGTACATTTGTTTATACTGAGTTACTGTTAATCCATTTCATTTAATAATTCTTGTGATTGCAAGACAGTGTTATAAAATCATCCTTACATTGAGAAGCTGCCCAATTCAGCATTGCCTTTTCAAACAGCCTGTAAAGTCTTTCTTCACACTGAAGAGGGATGGCAGAAGAATTATTAATTAGACTATTTTTTAAATACATGTGATAAAATTGTCAAGTCTGAGTTCTTAGGATAAATGGCAACATTGCAGCATGCTTGAGAAAATAAGATTTTCCTCTCAGGCAGCTTTGGAAGCTTTCGTCACTTTTAACCTCTATCCTTTCATTAGATTTATTTCACATAGCATCTGTATTCTCAGCCTACAGGACGGACAATAGGTTTAGAAACAGAAAACAGATAATATTCAAGCAAATATGCATGGCTTGCCGAAGCCTTCTTCAAGTTCCAACCCCATGTTCTTTTTTATTTTTTTATTGTTTTTTCCGTTTATAGGTAAGCACACTGGAGGTAAACAGTGTGCTTTTGTCCTCTTTTGCAAGTTCAGTACCCACAGTTCCTTTCTGGTTCCATACTGCAGTGTGCATCCCAGCTCAAGGAATAAATCTGGTGCCTGTGGATACCAACAGTTCTGCTCTATATCCTTTCCCTCCTGCCTCATGGAAAGCATTTTCCCTTTTGAAATCTCTGAACCTATGTAAATAAGGAGCCATTTAGTTACTATCTTATGTGATGGTTGTAATCCAGGTTATTTTTTAAAGCTGTTTTTTAAGTATAACTTGTTTGGTAAGTGAGTTTAAACTTGATTCATGCTTTGATGTTAATGAAACACCAATTTATCGGAAGGCCCTGCAGCCCTAATGAGCAGTTTCTTTAAAAAGAACATTTAATCAAGGTTTATTTTTAACTTGTTTAAACAGATCTAATAGTTTGTGCTGATTTCATTTCAGTATAATAATTGCTAGCAATCCTATTAGTAAGTCGTGGTACATGGAAGTTAACACAAATTCCATTCTAATGAATGTAGTGTAACAGCAAAACCCTTGTAGTCAAGGAAAGGTTCATGTCTGAGGGGAGTGACAGAGGCACTCGGACATTTTGCTGACAGCAGATTATTTTTGTTTTTATACAAATGTCAGGCATGACTTGCTAGCATTTAAGTGGGTTTTGTTATTTTTGAGAGGTGAAGAATTTTCGTATTAACTTTTTAAGGTGAAAGGAGCCACTTATTTCCTGATGTTAGGAAAAGTACTTGATCTGCTAGCATAACTCATATTTGTCTTTATACTTTACCTGTACGTGAGGATTTAGCTGTAATATGCTATTTTATGAGGATAAAGTTCTACCATCCAAAAATACAACTTGCGGCATTTATTTTAATGAATATAAAATCTTGGAGGCAATTTAGTGTGAAAAGCAAATGAAATTCCAGCACTCAATTTATAGTTAAGAAAAATCTCTAAAAGAGCAGATGAAGCTGAAAAATGTTTGATCATCTGAAATACTATTTTTTATGATTAGCTTGGAGCTGCATCTGTATGTACTGGAGATGGCATAGTCAGTGACTCCAGTCTTAAGTATAAATTCTGGCTTATTGGCAAAAAATAAAGAGGAAAAATAATTATTCCTCAGTTTGAAAATACAAATATTTGATCAGTATTTTCAGCATTAAATACAGTATTCAGATATTACTGATTGAGTTCAGTTACTAGCTTTTAAACTTTTTATTAGTTAGCCTGACACAATGACATTTAAAATATGGGGAACTTTGGAGATAAATAATACAGAGTGATTTAGGATTTTAGAACAGTACTAAAATGCATTCTGATGCACTGAAGGGCATCTGGAAGTTACACATTGTTTATAGATTTCTGGGTTTCTGATTGGAATCCAGAAGCCATGTATTTTACAAGCTTTGGAGGTAGGGTGGAAGAAAATACCTTCAGAGAACATTGGTAATTGGATTTCAGTTATGCAAGAAGGAGTCCTGGAAGTCTTTACAAATTCAGGAGTCCACCCAAACAGGCAGCTTGCAGGGTCAGTACTTGAGTCTGTCAGTAGGTAGAATAATCTCAGTCATTTGCACCAGCATCTTACTGGGAAATCATTCAGTGTGATTCTTTTGCTTCTGGGGACTAGGAGGGAGGAATATCTGCATTTGTACTTGTTCTGTGACACTAGTTTTCTCATTTTGAAAGCAGTCATAATATAGTCATAATGATCCACTCATTGTAGACTTCCTTCTTTTTCTCCCTTTGCTTCTTCGGTTATAGAATAAAAAAGCTGATTTGGTCATAGTCCTTATGTATGTGATTTCAAGGACTTACTACCCATATTATTTAGAAATGTTTGTAATGACTGCAACAAAAAATAATACAACAGCTTTGTGATGATAAGGGTGATATGGGGCAGGTTGTCTGACAGAGGTGTAAAGACTTTCTTCTCTTGAATATCTTCAGGATAAGATTTTCCTCCGCTCCACAGACTCCAGTTTCGTGACCTGTCTTTGTGCCTGGGAAAGGATATGGTCCTGGTTTCGGTGGGGAAAGAATAGCTGTCATACTTAAATCACCTTCCCAATGTTGTCTCCTTGCTAGAAGGAAACCTGTGAGAAGTCTTAGTCCTCCTCCCACAGCCTCTCCTTGGCGAGCAGGAGGTCTGGCTACAATCAGGGGAAGGTTCTGGTGCTCAAGGGTCTCTCTTGAGTGTTCAGTACGATAAGGAACAATTCTCTGTTGCAGTGAACGGGTGAGTAAAAGCACGACACCTCTACAGTTAAATTTCATTACGGTATTTTTAAAAAGGAAGGAAGGTTTTGAAATACATATTCTTTTGGGGTTTTATTTTGGGGAGCTGTTATGAAAAAAGTAGCATAGATGATTGTGGGAGTAAAAGCACAGCATTAGCTCAAAGACTTGTGTTAAGCTCATTTTTCACATTGATTTTTGAATGTGAATAATATGGCATACCTTGAAATACTTTCAAAGGTATATATTTTTACAATAAAAATGCTTAATGCTGTCCTGCAAAACTAAAACAATGTGCATCTGGTTTACACTTAGTTTCTGTCAAACCTTTTAGAGGGAATGCCAGTTCACATCTAAATATTCTTTCCTAGTGGAAGTTTGGAGACTGCTTTAAAGATGAGGGAAATAAATTGGGACTCATCTGTTCATTGACAAATGTATGCTCCAATGAATCACGTCATCTGACTTAAGTCCTTTTTTCTGCCTTACTAAAAACAAACTCATGCTATTTGTACTTAAGGCTCATACACACTGCACTCTGAATACTAAGTTGGAATGTATTTACAAATGTGAAAGAACCTGTGGTCCTTTCATGCATCAGGTTGTCATAGAAACTAATTAACTTTCATTTCTGTGTCAGGGCAAAGTAGTGTGATGCAGATGTAAATTGTAGTTCAGAAATCACCAGGATGAAACTAGAGAAAAAGAAAACATCAAAACCTTCAGAATTCCTGCAGGACATCGAGAATGCAAAACATGTGATGGGAAGTTACAGTGTTAAATGCCTCATTTCACCAGGTCTTTTTGCATAATCCGCTTCTTCAGAAGTGCTTGGAATGTTACTAAACTGACAAAACAGTATGGTTTATGTATATTGCGTTTATATATGTATGTTAAAATGGGTGTGTCCAGGGAGCATGTGTATGTGCACGTGGAATAGTGAAATTCTGATCAGAATTGGTGTCTGAAATATAAATGGCACTTACAGACTACTAACTGCTAGAAAAAATTAAAAAACTTATAATGTAATCTTTGCTTTCTCAAATGAATTAAGCTGATTTCTCTCCAGTTAGTTTCTCTCTTTATGAGCCTTTACAATTTTACATGAAATGTGAATATATTAATATTTTAACTGTAAGAGGTATACTTTGACTGGCTTAAGTGGTAAAGGAATGTGATTACAAGATGATTTATTGGAAGTCATTAAAAATGATTTATTAAGAGAAAAATGTTATGTTACTATAGCCTTTTTTTCCTCTGCTGAAGATGGGGTTATGCTGTCATTTTGTCTTCTTCAGAAGAGGAAAGCAGCCTGCAACAAATCAGGCAAGCATTTTGCTTTGTGGGTTACTGGCATGAATAGATGTGAAAAGAGAGTCCAGCTTGCTTTTACAACAGAGATGTAGCAAGCCTTGTGCTCTATCACAGATTTATGCTTAATGGGTCCCAGTCTCATGGGGAGACTCTGTGCATCCATCTGGGCCAGCAGGGCTGGGCAGCAATTCCATACACACTTCCAAGAGTGGTGGCCAGCCTGTGCCAGTCTCGTTCCTTTGCTGTTTGCTCAATTTTATGTGCTACCATTGTTTGTGGGGCTATGCTGTGAATCAGATTAGTAATTGACCCAGATTAAAATATCTTTCTTCCCTCTCTCCCCTTTTTTCTCCTCCTTCAGCCCCTTGCCCAGTTCTGAGGAGGGCCATAGGAAGAGTAAGTTGGAGGGAAAGGATGGGCCTTTGATGACTGTAAAAGTGACGGCTTTCTTTAGATTACATTTCTTAGATGAGAAGTGGAAAAAAAGAAATCTGTGGGAAAAAAGAAATCTGCAGTGGAGTGGGTGCAAAATTTATGCTTTAATGAATACAAGACTTTTGCTCTTGCATGTTCTCCCAGCTTGGAGTGTGAACTTAAAACAGAATGGATAATATTGCACTTAGGGAAAGAAAAAGGACAAGGGGGGGATGTGCAATTATACAATTTTCCTATAGTCTATTCCTTCACACAGAAAGAAAGGGGGAAATATTTTTATAAATAGGAATCATGGCAAATCTAAAGACAGTCATAGAACTTGATTACCTTTTGGCTAAGGCAAAAAATATGTGTAAATGGAAGGTACACGAATACTTCCCCGCAAAAAAGAAAGAAAGAAAGAAGGAAGGAAGGAAGGAAAGAAAGAAAGAAAGAAAGTAAGTAAGTAAGTAAGTAAGTAAGTTAGTTTGGGGATTGATTATGTATTATCTCTTTCCTGCTCACTTTATTTGTTAAATAGGATTTTTTTTCCCTTCTGGCTACACTGCAGTTTCTTGTTCTTATGAATAGCTTAGTTTCATTGTTTTGAAGTCAATGTACATTTCTTTTGAAACATGATGTAAAATGAGCTAGAGGAGAAGGAATTTATCTGTAAAGTACGTATTTCCCTTATCTTCTTTCATTGTGTGTATATATATGTTTCTATATTCAGGAAAGTCATTGGCAACTCTCCAGTTGACTTCAGCAGGATAAGACCTGGCAATATAATTAGGCATATATTATTAAATGGAGGAGTCGATGTGTCACAGAAGACTAATATGTCGTTTGCTGTAGATGTTGTAGAAGGGTAATATGGAAAGAGATTTAAAGGAACAGCAGGCTAGATCTGTTGAAATTTTACCCGCATGACAATCGAGTAATGGCTAATGACAGACATTGCTTCCAATCAAAATCTTGTTGAACTTGGTCTATTCCTGTCTGGTTCCATAAATGAAATGACACATACCCTTGTACTCTGGCCCCTAACTTCTATGTCTATGTAAATGGTTAAAAAACAATGCTTAACTCTTGTGCCAAATACTAAGGGAATCCTGAAGCCAATCTGCTATTTACACCTCATGTAGGAAAATTTAACCCTCAAGGTTTTTTTGGGACCTTAGGTTCAAGGTCTGCAGCTGAAATATCTGAACCACCTGAGACTACAACTTCCAAATTTAGACTTACTTAAATATTTATATATTCAATAGGAGAGGACAAAAATGACTATTATTACAATAGTGAAGCTTTAGGAATGTCCAGTAAAGAAGAGCCAGAGCTTTGGACAAACATATACTCTTCCCTGAATCTGTCCTGTGAGGAAGGAGCATCCAGGATGGCACTGGTGGCAATCAGGGGCTTGCAAAGCCATCAGACTCAGCGGTAACTAAGAGGGAGGAACAAGTTTTATCTTTAAAGAACTCTGCATAACAGGGTAGCGTGGCAATTGGGAGGTGAGAGCAGCAATCTTCAATATCTCTGTCACAGCAGTACTGCTTGCCATAAAATCTTACCAGGCAAGGCATTGCTTACATCTGTCTCAGAGAGTATAAAAGTCACGTGGCCTCATGCTGCATCTTTTGGTTTATTTCAATTTCTTTTCAGCAAACTAAGGGACTCATCAGTAACCTTTGTTCTCCTTCCTGCTACCCAGAGCAAATTAGATAGTTATGGGCTGACTGGATAACTCCAAGGCATCCACAGGAAATTCACATTACTATCAAATTAAAGATTAATAAAAAAGAAGTCCTTTGTAAGAACGGCTGCAAGTGAATATGGTTTGATAGTGGGCACAAGCACCCGGTGGTATGTTGAATCTTCCCACAAGGCCATTTTACATAATTTATTAACAAGATCATTTTACTTTCTGATTTAAAAGATTTGTAACTATAAGCTCCTGTGTTTTCCCTGAACAAGTCACAATGCACACAGTAGGCAAAGTGTTAAAGGGCTAGGAAAATATTATTTCATCACTCCTGTTCCATTAGAATTCACTTGGGTGGCTGAGAAAATGGTTTATGGATTAGAGAGGGAAGAACAAGCTAAAACATTTCATACCTTCATCTCTGATAAATTCCCCAAACTCATTCTTTGCATCTGAGCCATAAATAACAACCATGCTTTTTGCTAAAAAGAGCTTTTTTCCTGTACCAGGTCTTTTGTCTTGGAGATGAATGCTATAATAAATTTGAAGTCTTAGGGGGGGCATTGTTTGAACTATAACATTATGGTTTACAACTGTTGCTTCTATTATGAGGAGGATAAAAAAGCGACTATGAAGCTTGATCTCTGTCACAGAAACAGATTAATATTTCAGCCTTCAGCTTAGGTCAAGTGTATGATTTTTCCCAAAAGCACCTTAGCAATTAATTATTATTCTGTTTGCATTTAAAATCTTACCCCTTTAACCATCTTTCAACCTTATCCAAATGTTATTCTTAGTTTAATTCTATACTGAATTATTTTTTTGAGCTTAAAAATTATGCTATAGGTCAACACAGGTAGGAAAGTTTTAGAGGAAAACATTTTTAGAAAGCAAATTAATCAAAAGGCATTTTGAGGTATTCCTTCCTTATAATTGGACAATATTTGTTTAAAAAATAAGAATACCCTTAATAATTTCAGTTGTGTTTTTCAGAAGATAAATGCAACAGCTCAAATGTTTGCATTAATAAACAAATGAAGCATGCATGTAATTATGACTTAGAATCAAGAAAATTGTTATGGCCATGAGCTCTAGGTTTCAGAGATTTGGTCAAAATAAAAGATCCGTAAGAAGAAGGTAACTTTAAGAAGATAGCCTTATCTTTTAGTTTCTACTGTGCTTCCCCTGCACAAGCTGAACTGCTTGAATTTGTAGCTTTCAATAACCTGGGTTTAGCACACCTAGGAAAATTAAGATCAGGGTGAAGGCCCTTCTTCACCACCTTGCTCATCTACGGGCATGAAGTCAGGTCTGTTGTAGTAATACAAGTCTTCTGATTAAATATACCAAGAAATGGCAAAGAAGTGGTTCCTCTCAGTACCAGCGGCCCTTCTATGCCTCTTTGGTCTTGGTTATTCCTAACGACTACAGGTTTCTTTTTTTTGCCTATCAGGTCCACATTCTCTAATCACCTTGTGTGGATCTAGTCCTAAGAGTGTGAGCTTGCAATGTACTAGTTACTTCTTGTGGGGAAAGGGGGCTCAGTTTTGATGGAACTGGGGACGTTGGGCTGTCTGGAGAAGCTCCACTCAGAACTTCTCAGGTCAGCGCTGAGTCTCATTCGGGTTTTAACGAGATGCTGAAGACAGCGTGGATGGGTGCGTGCAGACATGAAAAATGCAACTTACATATTGCAATATTTTACGCCAAATATTTTTCAAAAGTGTAATCATTTTTAATTTCAGTTTCTAAGACATCAAGTGTCATCTCTTTTTCACCTACTTGATTGTATTGGTTGGTTATGTTCAGCTCCAGGATCACTTGTCCAAACGTGAACACCCTTATCCAAGCTCCCTTCCTTCAAATAAGTGGTTGTAGATCTAACAACTTTCTTGCCATTCGACTTCATGGAAACCCATGTCTTCAAGTCACTTCTTCTGTGTATCAGAATGGTTTATTTCAAAATTTGTTTGTCTGCAAGCACAAAACTAAGTTATCAACAACAATATCTTTGATATAACCAAACTTAATATTATCTAAAGACACATAACTATAGCTAAGAGCAGAATAAAGGGTGTATGGGGAAAAAAAAAAAAGAAAAGTTGTATTGATTACATATTTTCTGAGATAATCCTTAGCTATAGAATGGAACATTTTGCATTCCTTGATGACATATTTACACTCATATATGGTCTCACATATCAAAGTTTCAAAAAGAGTGCAATAACCTGTCAAATTTGTGTTTAAGAAAAGACATTAAGAGAAAATGAAACAAAACTGGATTTTCCCCAACATTTTGAAAGGAATTTAAAAATCGGTGAATTTTTTTTTAAAAGTATGGTTATTTTTCATTAGTTTTAAACTAATAATTTAAATTCTGTTTTGTTTCTTCATATGTATGTTTGTTGGTTTTCTATGTTAAATCTGTCAAAATATGTACATTTATTAGGGCTATAAATACATGGACTACGGCAATAGAAACTATTGTAGTGGAAAATATAATCAATGTTGTCTTTTCTGTGTAAGTTTTAAAGTTTATTGAATTTTTTAAAAAGTTGCAATCATGTGGAGAAGAGTAGCCAGATTTCAAATAAGGGGCTGGCTGAAGCTGATATGCTGTACAACTACATGGACTTTGTGGGAGTTTCACCTTCACTTACCCCACAATCCAAGCTGGAACAGGGTGGATCCATCTCTTTTGCAGATATTTTTCTGAACAGCTTTCTTTTCTACATGGGGAAACACTTCATCCCTCTATTTATTGCTCTGTGAAACTAAAATAGATGTAAAATGAAATCTGATTTGGTTTGTAGTCATGCTTACAAAATCTTTTTGCCTTTTTAGATTCTCAGTGTATCCTTTATGATAATTTATTTATTCTTTTTCAAACAAAAAAAGGAAGAATGCTTGAATATTTAAGGAATATGCTTTCTGTACTCAAGAAGTTTAAAACTGTGTAGGTAGTCCTAAACTTCATCTACTGCATTTCATGACAAAATGAATAGCTTTGTAAATATATTCCTGCTTAATTTTAAGTCAAACTTAGTTTTGTTAATTTGAACAGCTTTTAAAAGTCTTATATATATCCAGGTACATAATACAAAGAGAAATTTTGAATCATACCATAACCTGAAGTTCATTAAAGGAGTTACCTGGAAATGAATGAGGTATATTCCAGTTTTTAGTTTTGTTATAAGTCATAAATTATTTTTTTTCCTAGCATAGCCTTTTCATTCAGCAGTAGAAAAAAGGCAACTCAGAACTCCTGGCTTTCTCATTATCACATATTTTTGGAGCAAATATTGCTTTCAATTGACAAACTGTAATGCTTTTCTCCAGTGAAAATTCTACTTTTATCAGAAAGATCAGCATTTGTTTGAAACAATGTGTCAGGAGTCAAAAACCAAAGAAACCATTAAAAATGCCCTTTGCCTAGCCTTGACCTAATAGATACTATTATGTTTGAATATTCATACTTAAGATAAGGAAATTATGTTTAGCACTTTAAAGCATTCAAGATTTATTTCACCATTGATTAGCAAGAGTTGAGGGAACTGTGCCTTGACTAAAATCAGGCTCTTCTTGTAAAGCTTGTGATTTACAGATGTGAAATAGTAAACTGGCTTTGATTATTTTTTCTTTTCCATTTGAAATGCCATATATTTCTGAATCATAGTTAGGTATTGAAGTGGAAATCAAAAACTGAAAAATAATTTTTAAGGGATAAAAATGTATACAGAATAGCTGAAGAAATAAAGACAATGACAATCTTTGGGGGAATACTTGCGGTAAATGACTTCTTTCCTTTAATTCCTGTAGTGCATCCTTACTGATTGACATCTGAATGGCAGTAATTTGGGGTAATGGGTAGCTACTAATTGAGGGTGAGCTTCACTACTTTGCAGAAGAACATTCTCAAGACCTTCCAGTATAACACTCAAATCCTGTATTAAGTGCATAAATTGGTATAGGATTTTATGTTAGCCTTCTCTGTACGGGTTAATTTTATCAGGTCCCCTTATGACAGGCGCTAAAGTGTGCTTGAAAGATGTCTGTATACATATGGTAATTTCTTACTTGTGGCTCTCTTTTCTGTATTTATGCAGCACGGTGTCTACAGGCATTATGGCCAAAGATACGTTTTCATTGTGCTGTTCTGTCAGTGTTTCTGTGACTACTTAGCTCTAAGAGTTTCAGATGGATATGCTTGCTGTTTCATTATCCTAAGAATTGCACAGTTGCAACCAGTAATGTGTATAGTTGCATAGATAACTATGTTACATAGATGTCCAAGAACATTACTGGGAGATAATACTGCTTTTTTGTCATTATAGTTCTCAGCCGGTTGACTTACTAAAGTTACAGATTTAAAATTTGCCTCCTTAAAACATAGCCTCTGAAATACTGTAACTGGAGTTTTGGTGGGGTTTTGGTGTGTTGTTTGGTTTTGTTTTTTGCATCCATCCGTTGATTGTAGTTGATGATGTATGAGGAAAAATAAGCTAGTTTGTTTCCTAATTCCTAATGTTTTGCTGAGTTTGCAGGATGACTGCACAGAGCCTACACTAGTTCCTTGTAAGGGTATTTTTAGCATTAAACCCTGGGTTAGTGTTGGGACATGTGGATGACATGAGAATGTGAGCAGGACCTAAGGAGACTGCTCGGTGAATATTTACTCTAGGGGGTTTAAATTTTATGTGATGACCTATGTGAGCTCTGCTCTGAGATCTCAGTATTTCTAGTGTTTCTCAAAGAGGCACTGGATATCTCCTCTGTGAACAGCTGATGGAAGAAAAGCCCATTTCATTCGTGTCAGAAAGAGAAAGAATGACAAAGAATATCCCCCTCCTCAGCTGAATGGTAGGGGGGAAGGAAAGGAGGAGGGCAGTGGGAAAGTCCTCCAGGAGCTGAGGGCAGGAGAAAGAAGAAATCTTTAAAAATTTTCTGAAGAGAGACACAAGATATAAACTTAGAGTAGTCCTCTTCCTGTTGTAAAAATTGTGGATAAAAAAGCTTGTCTACTTTAAAGATAACCCAAGTTAATCAAAATTTATAGAAGGGCTTTTATGACAAGCTTGCCTAAAATAGCAGGGAATAGCAATGCTGCTACCTACCTGCAAAGTATGTGTTGTTACCTTTGTCTTGTCTGAACTGGAAGAGGTTTGGGGTCCTGAAAGAACTGCCACACAAAATATCCTGTTACATTTCGCTGCCTGTCTTGGGATATAATAAAGGTGCTGGCATCTTTCCGTATAAATATCCAGTACAAATACTGAGTTTGAGATTAGGGGAAAAAAAAAAAGTACAGCAAAGTGGGGATGTTTTGAGACTTCATGAGTTTCCTTTTTCAAAAGAGTAACAGTTGTATTAAAAGAGCGTTAAGTCAATCAAAGTACAAAGCTGGTCTCGAAAGATGTCAGGGATGCTAAATTTTAATGTGGCTTGTGGACATTTACTGTCCCTCATCTTGATCCAGTGAGTAGCTGAACCAAGCCTAGTAACTGGTAAGAAAACAAAGGTATTTTTTACGATTGAAGAATACTTGGAAAGAGGAAAAGGTTCAAGTGAGTAATAATAAAAAAGCCCCTTGTTGTGAATCTGCCCGGGAACCCTTTTTTTAGCGTTATTAGCAGACAGGCCTGTGTCCTTTCCTTTGATGACGGTAACAAGTTCTATGACATTGCCACTTTGAGTTCTTGCTTCATTAGATTGGGTGACTGTTTATTTGAAATTGTAATGAAATATTTACTTTATAGAGCTATAAGGATTAGCGGCGATAATTGAGTGAGGCTGATCCGGAGCTTTCAGTGTAATAGGGCCCCCTTGTTTGAATACAGAGCGCGGGGAGAATGGAGGGGCGAGGGAGCGCGTTTCTGCCTGTCACTTTCCCTCTACATGTTGCTTTTTCTCCCGGAGATAAGTGGGCCTAATGCTGAACAAATACGGGAAATCGGGAGCCACTGAGAATCATTCGCCTCTCGCTTTCCCATGGCAGCGTGATAGACGCCCGCTCAAAAGAGCCCCCCTCCTCTCGGGCCGGCGACGAGCCTGTCACCGCCAGCAAATCCAATCGCGGAGCGGCCGGGCCGGCGGGGCCGGGGCGAGGCGGAGGGCGCGGGCGGAGCAGGGAGCCGGGCCGGGCCGGCCGGGGGGGCGGCGGGCACCTGGAGCCGGGATAGGCCGCGCGGTGCCGCCGCATTGTGCCGGGGAGACGCGCCGCCATTTGCAGAGATAATGGGAGAAATTAATGCAAATGAGTGAATGGAACGAAGCGCATTTTCATGCAGATCGGAGGGGCTCGCGCGGGCTGCTTGATAACAAGTCGCGGGGAGAAAAGGCCGACATTGTGAGGACTCATTTTTTCCCCATTTCTTCTCACTAGTGCCTCATAAGGGCCCTTTGTTCTCTAAGTAACTCTTTCTAAACTATTGACATTGCTCATTTATGTGAATTTCAGATTTTTTCCCCTCTTTCTTCGGCCCCGTCCCACCCCCCCAAGTAGCCTTGGGTGATCTGGGAAAGCGTTAATTGCGGCAGGACAATGACCGGGCTGGAACGGGAACTGCGATCATTAAGTGCAATGTTGCAGTTGTCCGTGCCTCATTATAACGTGCAGACAAGGCAATAAAATGCGTGTTTCACAAACAAATCTTTTAACGAGTGGAGTTCAAGAGCCTCCAGCTGTCCAGATTTACACCTTTTTTTCCTTTTTTTTCCATACTTCCCCCCCAATCGTTACTGCAAATAAACTTTATGCCATTTTAGAAGATGCATTTCTACAGCAACAAACTTCCTGCGTTCAGAAATAACTTTTCACTGCTTCTTTCATTAACAACAACAACAAAAAAAAGTGTGTTCTTTCAAGTTTCATAAAGAAACCTATGTTGCTCCAAAGAAAAATAAACTCTCCAGTCCTTTCCACGGACACATCCCGTAGTTTTGCGCTTCCTTTGTGGAATTTTGGAGTAGGTTAGATTTTAAGATTTGGAGCAGTTGACTTTGTATTTTCCTCAAGCAAGTGCAACTTTAAAGATGGAAAACACTGTTGCCGACTTCATGCGCTTGTTTATTTTTGAAGCCTTAAAAAAAAGAAAAAATCAGAAGGAAGAGTAGCTAAATAATCAGATGTAAAGGTCATCCAGTATAAGTACAGCTGGGAACCGGTGAACTATCGGACCCAAGAGTAAAGCAGCCAGAAAGAAAAAAAAAAAAAAAAAAAAAAAGGTAACAGATTCAGCATTGTCCAAAAGTTCCAGACCAGTGATTAATGTGTGAGATAATGGACTTGGGAAATGAGTAAACACTCCCGTGCTCCCTGCTTTGTGCTTGAATGACTTGATGACAAGGGCAGAGCAAGGTGAGAATTTAAACAGGACTACAGGAAAAGAGACAAAGCCCTGCGACAGCAGCCCGGGCGGGAGCGGGGTGGCGGGGGGGGGTCACTGGGTGCCTCGTCCCCGCAAAGAGCGCACGGAGCCCTGAGACAGTCCCCAAAACGCCATCTTTTTAACTTCACGGGTTTTTAAAAGGCGCAATAACGAGACAGTGGGGTTTTTTTTGGTTTTTTTTTTTTAAGAACTTGTATTTGGGCTAAACCCAATCTTGCAATCATCAGAGGTAATACTCGTTTTAAAACTTAAGCTAGAACTAGGCATGGTTTCTCTGAATCATGATAGGTTGATAGGTTTCACTTTCCCTAGATTTATGTTCTACTAAAGAACTCCTAAATTATGTTTTAACTTGATATGTATGAGGATGCATTATGAGTTACTTTGATGAAAAATGTACTTCATGTGCAGTTATGTGATGTTGCATTTGATGAACTTCCCTAAACATTTTCTGTACTCTTCTGCAGAGGTGATGTTTTATTAGTCCATGGCATACAGATAACGTACCTCTGTCTATTCAGGAATCACTAAAAGCACAAAGGTGATTTCTAACAAAGCAATACTTTGTACCAATTACAATAGTTAACAAATCTTGGACTTTTGTCTAGAATTGGGTTTACTGCTACTAATGAAGGTGGAGTCTTCTGTTTTTCTCATTTTTCTATGTTCTGATACATCTTAGGTCTTTTTGCTCATTTAGGATTTAGACCTTATGATACTTATCATCATGTTCATGTTGCTGGTAACCTGTTGATTTTTTAAACTATAGCTACTTAAGGAAAAAACATGAGATTTAAGAAACATTTTTCCTTCATATTGTTTTGTGATTATATTGTATTTCAGAGATGTTGGTTAATTTTAAGAAAAATGGTTTTTTGAATATTTGTGTAAGAATTTCAACAGTTTAGGCTTCACGGAGGTGTCAATTATATTGACCCAGATTTATTACATTACTGACTTGCCATCAGAGTGCCCCAAAGCCATAGTCATAGGTCTCGTTCTAAGGGCTGTACAAAACCTAAATGGCTTATAATATAAGGGAAGAATCCTGATGGATCACAGATTTTTTTTGCCTTTTTAATAACTGACACTATGTTCTAATTGGTCTTTTAGAGGATTTGCAAGTCTTTCAAGGAGTATTATTTCTTGTTTAAAAATATCCATGTTAACTTTGCACACATGCTGCACTTAATCAACCTATACAGATTGTGGGAAAGTTCTTATAATTTCTTGTAAAATGGGTTTTATGGTATTTTGAACAGTATAGAACAAAGGAAATGGGACCAGAAAGGTTCTGTTACAGTAGCTCAGGGTCCATAAAGCTATAAACCTAATGCAATCCACATTTAAGCAGTTAGGTATTTTCCTAAATGCAGTACAAAATTCTCAGCTTATAGTGAGAGACTTTACTATTGTGTAAATAAATAATACTGCTCTAGGTTTTTCTTCAGTCTTTGGTTTCTTCAATCCAGGTTTCTTCGATCTTTGAGCTGAATATGTGTGAATTCAGCCTAAGAGTGGTTAAATGGAAAAAGTGTGTTCATCATGAAAAGCTTCTCATTATTCAGGAGGTTTTTTTCCCCTTTCTTTGCATAATTATTCACTCTTCAATTTAGAAGTTGAACAGATAATAAATTTTGATGTAATACTGTGCAACACATAACAGAGTCCCTTCCTCACTGTACAGTATTTTGTGAGTTAGTTTGCAACTCACTAATGTCTGTGTATGAATGTAACTTCCAGCAGTCTTCAGTGGATGTCTATACCCCATATGTATGCATGTATAATGTACCAGCTTCGTTGATTGTCTTGCATGTTCTGTCAGCCCCACCATCTTTCCCCTTTGGGACAGGAAATTTGCTGTTTGAGCAGCACCCAAAACCTGGGCAAGGCTGTACTGCAAAACAGAAGGAGCAAGTGTATAATTAGGGCTTCAGTCCCTTTAATGGCGCTGCTGCCTTGAAATATATCTAGATTTTCTATTGCAAATTAGGAAGATAAAATTTTAAGTAGCCTGATAAATGGACTTGAAGGTAACTTTTGCTCTCTTCTATGGGCCAGATTTCTTGGATGCTACTAATAAAAGCATGCATGAAAAAAGTCAGTGAGTGACTTGAAACTTGCTAGTCCAGTCAAATGCATTTTGGGGTGAGATCAGGTGCTTGCTCATATGTCATCAAATAATCAGTCTTTCAATGACAGTATATTTACTTTTTGATATACTTTCTGATTATATTCATGTGCTGTTTATTTCTTAATGTGAGTTCAAATCCTGTTACTTTATACTGATTATTTCTTTCGTATTACATTTCACACCAATTTAAGCCTTCCACTTAGAATGTTAAGTTGGTGCTTCTTTCCTCTTTAAGTAATGCGTGCACAACTGTATATACAGAGTTAGAGAATCTGGGTACCTAATTCATCATCATCCCCTCATTTGTATGTCCAGAAAGTTCATGAAAGAGGACCAGCATTGCAAATAGGTCATTGCTTCCATGGCTGCCACTTACAAGGTAACTTCTGTGTTTTGAGTCATTATCAACTGAGGCCAGAATAAAGCCTGAGAAGTAATTTTCTTCTGGTGGGTTTTCTGCATATGAATTCTGTGCTGATTTTGTTGTAGTTTGCCTTCCTTAGTTTTCAAATCCTTTTCCGTGAAACTCACTTGTGGGGACTTCTGTTGTAGTTTGTATCCTCCTGTCCTGGAGAGACAGCTGAAAAATGTGAGCTCTAAAACTCACATTGTTGTACATAATTGTTCATTCGAGCTGGAGAACTTCTCAGTTCACCTAGATTTGATCCAGTTTCATATGAGAAGTTACAGTTGTGATGCCTTCCTATAGGTTACTCTGGCAGTTTACACTGTTTGTCACAGTTACTGCTCTGGTGATGGTCTGCAGTATGTAGTTATGTATCTATAAGCCAGTTTGGTCCTGTTTTTTCTTGCTGTAATAAAATTTTCTCTTTCAGCTTGTCATACTACAGTTAATTTTCACGAAGTCCTTTTAACTGCACATTAGGAATTATGTGATATTAACTATATACTTCATTAATTTTAAAAATTGATTTTACATGACATGGTAATTTCCACACACTGTACCTTTAAGCAGTGTTACCTTTGCAAAAAATGGGAAAGAGAGGGAGAGAGAAAAAAAAGATGTAAGATGTCACATAATTTGCAGGTACTCTTGAATGTAACAGAAGTTTAAAGTAGTCTAAAGTTTGACTTCGCTAGTTTATGCTGGAAAAAAGAACAATCAACAGGAAATAAAGACAGCTGTCAAACAACAGGACTAATTCATTTGATCATTTGAGTTATCTTTCACATTGTCAGCGGTAAAAATAGCTACGTTATTTTACCTGTCCAACTGTACCCATTAGGTGGTGTTCAAGACAGGCATTTATGGCATTATCAGAGTAGAATAAAGTCCAATATTATTTCTCAGATGAGAGAATTTTTTTTTCCCCATTAGTTTTCTTCTGAGAATACTGGGGAAGATTCAAAGCAAACACATATCTGATAATGTCTATTTTAGAGTTTCTTTCTGCTAGCCTTAGATATATTATTTTTACCAAGGCATGCTATTTGTTTTCTATTTTGAAAGCTACAGTAGTTGCTATAAAAAGGTTAAATTTGCAAGGACTTATCACACAGCAGTAACTGAGAGCTCCCACTCATTTCCTATTTGAAGTACAGGGGAAAAAAAACCCTGTGTGATTGCTGTTGGCAAATGAAGGCTTTTAAAATGGTACCCGCTGTAGCTTCAGTAAGAAATGTTCCTATGTCTTCATAGAAAAAGGGGAGAGAAGGGGCAAACCGACTTACTAAGAAATGTTTGATTGATATGTAAAGTAATCTGTTCCTGAAGAAAGCTATTCCTGAAGGAACTGCACAGCATACATAAATCCCGTTACTTCTCTGTCTCCAGATATGTTTGTCATTGTGCTTGTGGTACACATAGGTAGATTAATAGATACATACATAGAATCCTACGTACTTACTGCTTTAAGCTATTGCATGTTCAAACAGATGTTGAAGCCAAGATTATCCTTTTTTTGCATGTGCTAGTAGTGTGCAAACCTTTTAAAGGCATCTATGAATTATTACTTTGGTTCAGCATGAGTGCAGTAAGAAGAAATGTACCTCATCTGTAATACACTGTGTAGACTAATATCAGCTTCTTTTTTTCTTATATTGCAGTGAGATATTGATCTGGTAAAATGGTACCATATTGGAGCTGTCTGTTGTGGTATTCATCATGCTGTCACATCCCTAGTGCCTTGGAGTTATTGAAAAGCGGAATTGAGGGAGTTCTGTCATTGTGTGTTGCAATCCATTCATAAGGAAGTTCACTAAAACATCTGAAGTAGTGTTCTTGCTTATTTATTTATTTACATCTAGTGAGAACCATTTCACTTCTTTGAGGTACAGAACCCTCCTATTTCAGGCACAGGGACATTGATAGGCTTGGTTACCTCTCCTCAGACATCTTTCTCTTGTGTAACATTTGTTCTTTAGTCAAAGCTCACACCTGCTGCCTTTACGGATGCTTATGCATTTGGGTTCTGTCCTTTGGGAGTAATATATCTGAGAGCTGTGGCTTCATTGCCCTTATGCTTTTATCTGATAGCTGTGAGAAGGTAAACGATGAACTTTTATATGTAGAAAGCTTTTAGTTTCTTCCCACACTAAAGTATCAGCTAATGTTAAAAGAGCTTTCAAAAATATATAAAGATACTGTCAATCTGCACTGAGTAGATTTAACAGTTTGAATGAATTATTTTTGTTTTGGAGTCTGCCTGGCAACCTGATGATGAATTTAGAAGGATGTCATGTTTTCTGTAAGGCCATGATGAAAAGGGGATTTATTTACACATATAAGAAACAATCTTGACTATTTAACCCAGCCAAACTAAGGGTCTGCTTTGCAGCTGCAATTGCCTGACTTCTGTAGTTTGTACATACACTGTAAGTAATCACACCGAATTTCAATTTAGTATATAAGAGTTTAGCAGAAGAGCAATTAAATTGTCATTTTCTGATTTTAAAAGTTACAAAGAGAATGAAGAAAAAGCATAGAAATTACAGGTTGACTTTATCTTGCAAGGTGCCAAGGATGTCTTGTGACTCTGCGGGCCATAATTCCAGTCAGCTGCACTGTGAATTGGAAATGTTTTCTGAATTGGTCACAAAATTCTTGATAACTACATGAAGTGTATTCCTTCTTTATCTTCAGACATTTTAAGAGAGAAAAATTAGAATACCTTTGTCAATGTTGCAGTTCGTACAGCTAAAAAATTATGTTAGTGTTAGTGTTACTGGATTTTAAGCAGGTGTTGTTGCTTTCATAGTTTAATAAGAATTTATACACTATTTTGATATTGGTGCAAAACTGACTTTATTATGGGTCTGTAATAGCCAAATGTGCAGTACTTTTTAATGTACAACCACAGCATGCTCTACAGTTGCTCAGAAGGAGCCTTCTGTGCTGTTAGGAAGTATGACATGAATGCATATTAAGATTTATCCATGTTCTATGTAATATTCCTAAGAAGTCCAATAACTTGACAGAAGTTAACGGAAGGCATGGAATTCAAAGCACATTGCTGTTACTTACTAATTTATTTGCTCCTTTTTCCCCCATTAAAAACATGGTTCTTTAGGTTTGCACAGCAGAATGAAAACTTACCTTAAATCCCCCAAAGGAAATGAAATTTAGGGCTGACGGTACACTCTTCAGGCTGGTGGCTGGGCAACACTTTAGATTATGTGACTTTCATATGTGGCTTTGTTGATTAAACAACTCAGCTGCTTCTATGGTTGTAGAGTTGGATGAATCACCAGTTGAGCTTCTGTGAACTCTACTATTACCTTCCTGTTAAATGCGTGTAGGACTTTTTTATATTCTCTTGAATTGTTTTCTGTGCAGCTGTTGGGGAGAGAAATGTTTTTGTTTTCTGCACTTCTGTATAGTTGAAGGAATTTTTGCCGCAGTGGAGAAAAGTGACTGCAAGAAATCTGCTCTGTTATGTATTTAAGGCTTTACAGAAAAAAAAAAAAGAACCCTACCTCCTCCAATATATGAAGTTGATGTTTTTTATGAAATTTCCTTCAATTTCCTTCTGAAATTACCTAACTGTTCTTGGCTTCATATTTCTAGAAATCGTGGAATCATAGTATCAAAGAATAGTTTGGGTTGGAAGAGACTTTTAGAGATCATCTAGTTCAACCCCCCTGCAATGAACAGGGACATCTTCAACCTTGCTTGGAGCCCTGTCCAACCTGACCTGGAATGTTTCTAGGAGTGGGGCATCAACCATCTCTGAACAACCACTGTTTTATGACCCTTCTTGAAGAAACTTCTTCTTAAAACATCTAATTAAAACCAGACCTTTTAGTTAAAAAACATTACCCATTATAGGGCCACCGCAACAGACCCTGCTGGCAAGTCTGTCCCCATCTTTTTTAAAGGCCCACTTCAAGTACTGGAAGGTTGCTCTAAAGTCTCTCCAGAGCTTTTTCTTCTCCAGACCGAACATCCCCAACTCTCTCAGGCTTTCTTCATAGGAGAGGTGTTCCATCACTTTGATCCTCTTCACGGGCGTCCTATGGACCCACTGCAAGAGGTTCACATCCTTCTTATGTTGAGAGCCCCAGATCTGGACACAGGTGGAGTCTGGAGAGTGGAGTAGAGGATTAAAATCACCTCTCTTGACCTGGCAGTTGCATTTCTCTTGGTGCAGCCCAGAATACAGCTGGCTTTTTGGACTGCAAGAGCACATTGCTAGGTCATGTCCAGCACTTCTTGTCCTCTTTAGTCCTGTCTTTATAGTTTTCAGGAACTATCTCCCAGAACTGTCTTCACAAGTCTCCAACTAAAGACCACTGTCTGATTGGTTGTCAAAGCACAGTGTTCCTCCTGTGAAGTTTCCTTTGCTTTGGTTCTATGAATGCACATTTGTGGTTCCTCAGAACCTCTCTCTTCATTTCAGTGGTCTGTGTGAGGACTAAGCTGTCCTTATGGGAAAGGAAGGACTGTGTACTGGCTGTGAGGAGAAGAAATGACAGTTCAGCAGCACTTGGAAGCTTCATTTACCTGATGAGGAAGAAAAAAGAAAGATGGAATCGTAGGTGGATAAACTGAGGAAAGCTCAGCATTGTAAACCTTAAAGATAATGGAAAGGCCTCTGTCCCTCAAAATAAAAGTAATGAGACTAATAAGACCAATGCTTCTCTATACTACAACCTTTTTGTGAATATCTTATTCTTTTTTCCCCCCTCCCCTGCTTCATCTGTTATTGTCTTTTTATATGTACGCTGTCCGGAAATGTGTCTTCATCTGTGTTTGGAAAACATCTAGCATACTGTGGGGTGTTATCACAGTGTAAAAAATAACTCCCGGGACAAGTTTCTATTGCAGTATTTATAACCAATTTCAGGAGAAGGAGGATCAGGTTCATTCTTTATGGCTTTCTCAACCATGCCTGTATATTGAAGACATTTGATTTACTTAACATATGGCCAAGCGAACTGTTGGGCATATTGGGAAAAATATGTGAAACTACTTTGAAATGTTGCAAATGTGTTTGGAGACCTTTGTGCCACACCAAGCGTTTCTGTTGTTATTCAATTACTCTGGTTTTTTTTTTTTTTTTTTTTTTTTTTTTTTTTTTTTTTTTTTTTTGTTTGTTTGTTTGTTTCTTTACCTTTTAAACACTGGACAGTTACATTATTTCTTTGAATCCTACCAAATATATTGGTAGAATTACAAAGTATTTATCTGCTTCCTTGAGTGATAACAATTTATATGTCTCCAGCTAATCTGGCCATCTTCTAAGTTCTCTCTCTTACCCAGTGCAAACGTGTATACTGCCATAATGAAATCATTTCCATGTCCTATAGAGTATTTAGATCAACAAGACCTTCACTTATTAGAAAGGGCAGAGTAGTAATGCTTTTGGCAAAGCCATTATTGTGGTATTGGTATTCACTAGAAAGGACAGAAATAGAACAACACTGGCCTCCATAAACAATTCCAATTTGATCTGTGTACATGATAAAATCTTGGCTTCTCAATGCATTTAGGTGCTGTCATAGCTGTTGTTGCCAAATAAGAATGCAGTGTGATGTTATTATAGTAAACAGCACTTAAGCACAGCTGGCAGAATTGATCAGGGCCACATTAGAGTGAACTTCAGCAGATGACTGACGCAGCAGAAACAATAGCTGAATATGCAAACAGTTCTTGCAATGAATGCTCTGGGGATCAGGCACCATTATTTTTGACTTTGAACAGGGAAAAGGGGCAGATTTGTAACCTCCTTCCACACAAAAGGGTTCTGGGTATTCTGTAAACATCTGACTGCCATTTATAATAGTAGCTAGTTACAAAGCAAAACTCTAGACTCCCTTGACTATTTACATTTCATTAATTATTAAAGAAAAAAACCATAAATATCAGATAAGTTTGTTTAATGTTTCACACAGGATTTTTTTCTTTGCTAGAAAAGCCTTTTCTCAATTAATGTTAATCATCGAGGACTTCCTGTTTAAATTGCACAGAAATGCGTGTTTGCCTCAGTAAGGGCTTTTTTCCCCTTCTAATTATTATAAGAGCTAATTATGTGACCACGTATTGCTATTCTTTTATTGTAATAATTTGGATAAGTAAAAATAAACATAGGATAAATAGTGTATGAACCTCATTCTTGCACAATGTAAATCAGAACTTCTCTTCATATCTTGGTAATTTGTGCACCACACATTACCAAAATATTTAAAGTCCATGTAAACAGCTATTCATGCTTGTACTTTTATATTGTACAGTGTCATCTTTTGATTTATTTGACCATTAATGCAAAACAAAAAGGACAACAATCCAAACTCAAACAATAGAAAACTTACTTTTCTATCTTTTTAACTGAGTTTTTCTACTCATATAATGATTTTTTTTTTATTCTAACAAGAGGTGCATTAAAAATTACGTGCTTACCATGGAGGGAAACAGAAGGTGGAGGCCAAGACAGAAACAAAAAAAGGCTATATTAAGTGAATATTTGACTCTCCCTTACATAAGACTATGGAATATTTTAATTTCTCACTGGCTCTCCGTGAGGAATGTGGATGGGAGCTGTGCTGAGGATTTCATTCAAGTGTTGTGTGATATGGAAAAGACTGTTGATGGACACTTGTCTGAGTCCAACTTCATGGACTGGTGGCATCAAAGCCTGTACTGAGAGGCTGCCATCACTTTGTCATTGCCAAAATTAGTGTAAGACTCATACTGGGGCTTCACAGAATGCCTATGAAGTTCTTGTAGCAGTCCTTAAGTTTGCTCGTTAGCATCTTTTAGCATTGCTATAGACAGCTCCCCCCTTTCCCTTCCCCCATTCTGAGGGCAGAGATAGGTAGCTCCTAATATGTACAAATGTAATGTTTCCTGTTAATTTGACTTTTTATTTACTCTAATCCTCTGACTTTTACTGTAAAATCATAGACACTCATAGAGAATCTTGAATTTCTCTTCTAATTTCTCAGAGGTAGCGTTCTCTATAAATCACACAGTTTGCCCCAGAATAAGTGCTTACAGTTTTATGGTCATTTTATGGCTTCCTCCTACCAAAACTAATTTCAGCAATTCCCCCAAAAGCAGTGTTACACAAATGCAATATTCTTATTAATCACAAGAAAATGTTTGAGCTGACCTTCTGATGTCACATTTTACAGCATTTTCTTTCATAAAACTCACTTCTCAAAAGATGAAGGGCATAGAGGTGAGTTATAAACTTCTGAAAATAGTTGCATAGTGCTGTGATGTGACGTAGCACTTCAAGCCTTCTGTGTATGTGCACAAATGAAGCCATACTCCATCACTCTGATACACATCACTGAATAATGGGCTTTAAGGAGAGATGAACTTCAGAATAGTTATGTAGTCATCCAGCTCGAAGCAGGAGAGCCCAGGGAAACAGCAAACATATTTTAAGGGTTCAGACTTTTTTTTTTTGTGTGTGTGTAGTATGAGATGGTCAAAAAGAGCCAAGCAGTCACATGGAAATGACTGTAATATGTCTACAGATGTAGCAAGACACTGATTTGCTAGATCCTTTACTTTAGGTTTGCATGTAATGCAAGTTTATGTGAAAACAGAGTCATGAAGGACAAAAGTTGTAATCCAGATTGAAAAGGAGGAAGAAAAAAACGCTCAGAAAATGGCTGATTAGAGAGTAAACATGCCTCCTCTCAGCCCGATGCAGATAGATAGTCTTATGCTGACCTTCTATATTCATTATCTATTTCTATGTCAAGTGTCATGAACTGCTTCACCACCTGAAATCGTAAGTCCTCACGGGCTGAAAATTACCCAGTTATGCATTGCCACTAGAACTAAAAGATGTGGGTTCAAACTGGTAGTGCTGTGTGCACCCCACCTACCAGTAGTAGCAGTGAACTGGTGTGGAACTTCAGAGCTGCTGCAGACTGTTGGACTTAAGATTGCCTTATCACCAGAGAGGTTTTCACTTTGTCTGGTGTCTGTGAATACTGCCAAACTTACTAAGCTGACAGATCCATGATTTTTTGGGGTATGGTCTGTAAGGGAGTGGAGGTGGTTTGGGCTCTTTTCAAAAATCTCAGCTGAGTCTTTTTGCCTTCCACTGACATTTGTCAATACCTTCGACTGACATTTCATACAGAGAAAACCAACTGGATCTGTCCTGGCAAAAGGTAATTTATTGTGGCTGGACCAGGACATTGATCTGTCCATAATGTAAAGCCAGGAAGCAATGCATTTTCCTGGTTTAACTTGCGTGTTTTGTTTCTCAGTAAAAGGGTCCAACGCTCATGTTACAAGTTCAACATTGGTATCATTTGCTCTTCCTGACAGGTCTTCTAATGACAGCTGACAGTTGGAAGCTTAACTGGGTAAAAGTACTAATCTCTTCAGTAGTTCAAGTTCCCATAAATATTAAGTTAGTCAATTTTATCTGCCTTTCCTTCATTATTGGATCTATGATCAAATTAAAGTAATAAAATCCATGTCCATTATGCTGTTTTGTGGTCAAATTTTGATTGCCAGTATAGATACAACTCACATAGACAAGCATTTATGAAAGTCACAGTGAAATACTTGCATTGTTTTTCTGAAAATATGTTTCTCTTATTTTTTTTTCCTCCAATTTTGAATGGCTTAGATTTTGGAAAACAAAACAAAACAAGTATCTATCCATATGGGTTTTTTTAATAGTTATGCCAGTCCTGATGTCAATGAAGTGAGCAGTTGCCTTAGGCTGCCACAGAAGAAAAAATAATGTGAGTGTAGTATTATGATGTTATGTAGTAGATTTATGTAGTATTCTGTACAAATTTATATCACTGGTCTGGTAGAGGATCAGCTGGATTCTGCCTTTGAAGATAACTCTCTAGGATCTAGGCATAAAGCATCTCCTATTTTCAAAAATCCAGTATGATACATGAGCGGTTACAACTTCACAGTGAAATGTCTCTTTAAAAAAAATACGATTTTTTTTTTCTATACTTAACTTTACAGAAGAAGCTCTCTATTGTAATTTTTTCTCTCCTGTTGTTTTGGTTTAGACATTTTTTTTCTTTTTTAGAGGAAAGAAACCCTGCAAATTAATTTGATCCAGTTCTACACTCCTTTACTTCTGTCTTGAATATTGATGATGACATTATTACTGTCAGTACAATTCTGGAAGTTCTATGAAAGATCTTTTGAGCTCAGTTTCATATCAGCTGTGAAAAGACAGATATGACTGTTTGTTTTTTTTTTAATACAAAGTTTCCACACAAAATGTTTTTGGAAGGAGCTAGTGTATATGAAATAGTGGAACACAATGATGCTGAAACTTGATAATGTAGAATTTAACAATTTCAGAAATGCTTATTTCTATAATAGAATATGACAGCTGGTGTTATTATGGTCTCTTTTGTCAGTCTCAGAAGTACCTGGATATGTCAAGAAATGATTTTATTTTATTGTTAATGTATTCTTTTAATTTTAACAGATAGAAATAATAACATGGTTCAGTTCCCATTAAAAAGTAAGCATGATTATCTGTCTTAAATTTTTCTGCACATTATTATCCTATGTTCATATGTTAGGCCGCTTTAATACATGGTGTAGATAGTGAATAAAAATCACATTTCCATATGATAAAGTAACAAGTACTGGTTTTCTCCTGACTGCTTTTGATGGAGGAAATTTCTTGTTTATAGAGGCCAAAGTATCAGAGTTTTTAATTCTGTGCCTTTATAAGTACCATCACATGATTTCTGGTATCCTTCTTTAAAACATAGGTCTTGAATTTGTGAGTAGGTCACACGAGTATATTTAACTTCCGTGTAGAAAAAAATTAAAAGAAACTGTTTGTTTAAGAGTGTTCTTTCATCTTTATTTGTACATATAACTGGATGGGAGTTTCTGGTTAAAAATATTAATAAGAAACCTTTAATTCATTCATCAAATCAACAGATGATAATATAAACTATAGAATAGTACAGATTAACCTTGTGCAGGCTAAATCTAGAAACATGCATGCCTAGTACATTTAGTATGTCTGCTTCTTTGTGTCCTTATAGTGCCTCATGCATGTACAAAGAAAACTTTTCTGATTTAAAAAGCCAATATTTATGTTGGTGGAAATGAAGCATATTTGGCTTGCACAACCAAGTTTTAGCCCGAGCACCTCCATCCTGTCTTCTCTTACCATCTTGTAAAAGGAAGAGTAGAGTTTTATTTAATCCGTTGCCCTTTCAGTGGTATTTGACAGCAGAGGCTGCTTAGGATATAGATCCTTCCATGTTTGTAAACACTATATTTGGGCAATCAGTGATGTACAGATTTCCAGGCCTGAATTACATCTTGACTCTCTTAGCTGGATTTAAATTGTCTAATCTCTTCCTGAGCAGAATTATAGTTTGACTATCAAAGCATCGTCTGGCATTGAGTTTCATGGGCATTGCTGAAATAAAATATTGCCTAAATTTATTCCAAACCTGTTGCCTGGTGTTTCCATAGGGTACTCTCAAGTTCTTGCGAAAAGTTATGAAACAATTAGATAGTTCCCTTGTAATCCTTTCCACCTTACTCATGATTTTATTTTGTCATTCAGGTGATGCTGAATCCTGCTTGCTGGTTTTTTGCATCTTTTGTAGTTCCACCAAACTGCTTTAATGGGGGGGTACTCAGAACGGCATAAGTTCAATACCTACCATGTTTATCTGCTCTCTGTTCATATCACAGATACCACAATATGGATTTAGAGTCCTGTTTCTCGGTGGCATGGTTTATGGAAGAGGTTGTTCATATAAACCCCAGTTTTCCTGCCATCTGTCCCCCCTGCCCATTTGCCTAAACATACTTGCAAATATAAAGTGAATGCCTAGTGAACCATTTAGCACCCAAGGGTAAATACAAAAACTCCAAATATATATTTTTTTCTTTGCCTGTAGTTTATTGTACTGATTTGGGATTATGGTCTTTGAAGGCAGAGTTTGTTGATATTGCCAAGATGAGATGTCCAGATGAGAGAGGCCTGTTGCTACAGGCTCCACAAGACCCAAAGGACAGTTCTTGTCTCAGCACAGAGGATCAGTATCACTAGACAAATATATATGCAATTTCAGCTGCACAGGAGGGAGAAGCGAACATGCCCCTTGGGGAAAAACAAGCTTTCCTATGCCATGTTTGGCACCAGAATTGTCAGAGTTCTGTAAGAAAAAAAAAAAAATACTTGAAAAGTTGTAATACTAAAATTTGATTGGCAACCACAACAATTTCAGTTACTTAGTTTTCTTGGGTAATCAGTCTGTCCACTCTTGGAGATTTCCTGTTGATTGAAGGAGCTGCCCATCTTAATTTTAGGTGTTTGGTGATAGGTCTAGTTCCATCTATTTCTTAGTTGATTTACTGGTTTTTTTTTAATAATTTTTTAGTTTAATTATTCTGAAGTTCTTCTTTCCGGCCAAACCTTAGCATTTAGAAATAAATTTACCATGTAAAAGAATTATATGCCTGAGAAGCAATTGTAGCTGAAATCCCCAAGAACTTCAGAGAAACGTAAGAAAAATCGAAAGGCTACAGAAGTTGCAGAAATTAAAAAGAATTTTAAAATGCCTAATGTTAAAGCCCAATTCAGCTAAGCTCTGATGCATGTGCACAACTCTGTGCACATTCTTAAATCCAGTGGGACCTCAGCATATGGCCAAGTGATTTGCTAAATTGGGACCTAATTAAGGACAATTGTAAAAGTAGCTGCTATTTAAGCAATTAGGGAATCTTCAGTTAGAGTTTGACTGGAACTCTGAAGTTAACAGCAAAATCTCCTAAAATCAGCATTTAATCTATATCTCTTGCTTAAAACAAAAGACTAAGTAAAGAAAACATGTTATTATTAATTAGGTATTACTCAATTTACAACATTATGTATATCTAAAGGACTTAACAGATACATGTTTAAAAAGTTATTATCATGAAAAGTATTTTCTACCAGTAAAAGGCAAAAAAACTCAGAGAGAAGTTACAGTGATATATGTTCTTTGGGTCGCTGGTGCAAAGCTGTGATTCCTTTAGACTGTTGACATTTTAAAGGTTTACTATCTTAGAGTTCTCTGAAGTATTTACAGTGTGATGTTGTTACTTCCTATCAAATATACATTTATGGAACTATTTACGCAAGAACACAATTTTGTAACATGAAAAGAATGACTGAAGGAAGTAGTGCTTTGTAAATTTTAGGCTTGAAACTCTTCAGGACCACAGAATTTTGATCTTGATATTTCATGTAATAACTATTACTAATTATTATTTCTTCTGTGATGCTTTGATATCCAAGTTTTTCTTTTGTTTTTTTTTCATTTTTTTAAGCATTTTCAATGGATTTCTCATGTTACGGAATTTTGAGGCGATTGCATATTGTTGAATGCAGATGAAAGTAAGACTTTTCTCAAGTTTGTCATAGTGGGCGATATAAAATTGAGGTGTAATATCGGGACTGCTTGTCCTAGTTTTGCATTACTGGAAATAAACCTTGCAGTCATCACATCCCCTTGGTAGCTCCTTATGCATGCTTTCTAGAGATGTGTTTTACTCAAACTACTACTACTTCAAAGGTGAGAAATTGTTCACAGACCGTTTTGGTGGGCATGGCATAAAACCTCATCAGTTAACAGATAGGTAAATAATAAAACAAGAAATACTGCTGTTTTTCAGTCTTCGTTTTTGTCTTCTCCAGAACAATGTAGTCAGAGTTACAATGTACTATACCTAACACCTGGGTATATCAGCAGTGAGAACCTTCCTGGTGCTTCCCCAGATGCTCAAACTGTGGAAACTGCAGTGTAGCACTTCCTCAATCAGCTTAAATTTTGGCGAATCTATGGGTTAAAGTTCCTTTAAATTTTTTTTCTCTGCATGGCCAGTAGCACCAATAACTTTGTGTGTGCTTGCAGAGGACTGTTCATCCCAGTGACTACGATCATTCTGTTCACAACACTGTAACTTGGAGCAGCTTGCAGTTTCCTGCAGTGTCTGAATATTCTCTTAAAAATCCATCAGACCTTTCCTGTTGCTGCAAAACAGAATTATATCCCACCTCAGCCTTCTTCAATATTAGGAAAGTCAAACTTTTTCAGCCTTGTCTTGGGAGCCTTCACATTCTATGGTCATGCTTTTGGTCTTTCTCTAGACTTACTTCTCTGTGAATTTTATTTTTCTGAAGGAGGTTGTCTAAGGTTATAGAGGCAAAATGTCCCAGTGATACCTCCTATGTCAATCATAGTTTCTGATCTACCAGGAGTACTTTGCCTGGTATGTTCAAGAATGAGATTTGTCTGTTTCATCACTGTGGCACATTGGTGGTTGATAATCGCCAAGGGATCAGCTGATAAACCCAGATATTTCTTCTCCTTTGTTATTCCCTACTTAGGAGTTCTTAGCTTACATCAGCTACTCTTATTTATAGTCCCTGAGTGAGTGACCTTGCACTTTGCTCCATTAAAATTCATCTTTCCTCAAGACCATCCTGTTCTTTCAGTGTGATACTCAATCCTCTTCCAAATTTGTGTCATCACCATGTGTGTTGGACATTAGTATATTATTAAAAAAGAATGTTACAAAACCTGATTCTCGATTAACTCTGCTACTAGTTTCTCTCCACTGTGACATTCCCTTTGTCCAAGAAAATGGTACTTTCCATTCTTTGTTTACTTAGCTGTAAAATTAATGTCTTTGTATTTTACTGCTGATTGGATATCTTTTTCATACTTACTAGAATGCAAACCTGACAGCATAGGAAGGAATAGTTTTTAAATACCTGAGGTAATTCCGAAAAAGCTGTAACTGTTTTGTCATCTTTGTTGTATGTACACTCAATTTATTTTTATCAACTATGGCCATGATTTTGACATTATATGCATTCTTTTACTCAGATCTCATATCTTTGGTTAAGTTATATAGTTTACTCTTCAGTAATTGCTAAGGAATATCATAAATGATTCCAGTACTCATGAAACAGGAGCATTGATGGAAGTCAGTAGTTAAGATGCTAAGAAAAATGACAAAGCTTTACATGTTTTGTGGGTAGAAAAGACTTGTCACTCCTAGAAAGAACCTAGGCTGGCATCTTGGCTAATAAAGAATGGATCTACTCAAAAAAGGTGAAGGGCTGAATGCACACTAGTGGGACTTCAAATAAGGAGTCAAGAGAATTCATGACACGTCATAATATAGAGATTAATAGGCAATCTTTAGCTTTGTCTGTCCTCAGACAGCTTTAAGATGTACAGCGACTGGAGATCTATCTGAAAAAAGCATTATCTTTCTGTTTTGATATGGGAATTATGCCATGAAAATCATAGTTATGTTTACTGGAAGATTTTTTTTAAAATTATGTTTTGTCTGTATTGTGTATTTTTACAAAGAGTACATATTAAGTACTGAAATGACCTTCTATGTTTAAAAATGTCTAGGTCCCATTTTTGTTTTGTGTTTTGTAGATCTGTTTTTGTTGGGTCAGAAATAAACCAAGTTTAGCCAAATGGAATTTTATTTGTTTACTGGAATCTGTAAAAAAACCACAAAGAGAATTAGTTTAGAGTAGTGTTTGTGAACTAACTCAACCCTAAAATGTCTGCAGTTGTGTTAGCTGGAAGTTCTGCATATCATATGATGCTTTAAGAGACTTCAAAACGTGACATTAGCTTCACCCTTTCAAGTGGTCCTATAAACCCTTTGATTTTTTTCCTGGTTTTTGTCTTGAGAATTGTTTTTGAAATGATTTGGAGTTTCTTAGGCCTATAAATAAATAAATTCTAAGATGTGCTGTTCCACCAGTTGCCCCATGTTACAAGCTGGTTTGCAGTTTTTAATGTATCTACTTACAGCAACCATCTGGTTTATCTCTTAGTCATGTTACTTTGTAAATTACTAATTTTAAAATACACAGAATTAATGTGACTTACAAAAATATAACAATTATCCAATTATACAGATATACAAAATCATTATATGTTAAAAACTTTTTTCTCTATCACTTTTCATGACTGCGAGTCAAAATGTGAAAAAAAGAAAAAAAAACCCAAGTGAAGAGTGCATGTCTGCATCTGTGTGTAACTGATCATGTCCAACAGAAGCATAAATGATGTTAAACTTCCCAGGAGTAGGATCTACTGACAGAATTGTGTCAAAAATAGAACAGTGTCTGCCTTACTTTCTCTGAGTGAGATGCAAAGATACACCAGGCTTTTGTGAGGAAGGTTACATATTTTCCTAGTGTGCAAGTGATTCGAAGAGATGCAGGTAATGTTAAAAATACTGATAAACTTCCTTACCTTTTTATTGCATTCTCTGTATGTTTCATTGAACTCTCCAGGAGCTATTTGTATTCACTCTATATAAATTGATATTGTTGCCTTTATGAAAAGCTGGAGGTTAATTTTAAAAAAAAAAAAAAAAAGTTAAATTTCCTTTAACATATAGCAGGTTTTTTCCCTCATCTCCATTTAAGTTGGAACAGATTCAAAGCTGACTTAAAGGAATATTTAATGGAATGATACTTACTCCAGGAACTTTTGCCACCGCAGATGAAGAATTAGTTATTTTTAATATTGAGAGGCAACTTGGTGCAAGGTAAAGCAGCTCAGAGTACAGATTCCACCACTTTAGGCTTACTGTTGACTTTAGGCTAATGTACAATCAGTGAATTCAATTTAAAGAGAGCAAGGGTGATACTGGGCTTACTTATTCTCTGCAGTGTAGTACAGTGGAGTACAGTGTAGTACAGTGTAAATGTCTACATCTGAGCTCATCATCTAGACTCTACATATAGTCAGCAGAATGAAATTCTATGGAGCTATTAATATCATCATCAGGTAGGTGTAGAAAATAAGAGAATTATGACATAAAAGTGCTTATTGCTTAACATGGATTACAGGAAGATCGTAGAGTGACAACTCAAATGGCAACATCTGCATTTTAGTAGGGAAGATAAAGGGTCTTTTTGTTCACCTGACTGAATGAAATATAAACGATGTGTTTATTAAAAAGCATTCACACTTTTTTCTTTACGTTAAAAATGTGAAGCCAGAGAAATATTTGAAGCATTATCCACAACTATCAAAATACATTGTCTTCACTTTGAAAAACAAGAACTTCTAAAGCATTCGTAAGGTTTTTATGTGTCAGTGGTTCAACTGGTAGTTTTCTGGTGTATATTGATTTAAGCAATTTTTATTGCTGTATGTGTCCTTCTGGCTCTCAGTCACAAAACTTGTTCATTCCTCATTTCATTACCTAAAATTGCAGTCATTCTTTCATTCAGAATAATTAACTTAGAAAAGCATTATCTGAAGAACAGTTATTTTTGCAGAAGTATTTGTGTTTCAGTAGGTAACTGGAAATTTTATTTCATGGTGGATTATCTTAGACAAGGAGCAGAAGTTTTACATTAGCTATATTGATGAAATTTCTATGAGGAGTGAAATACATATACTTGTTTTTCACCAAGGTGTTTAGTTTTGAAATGCTCTCCAGGCTTGGGGCAGTAAGCAGCAACACTAGTTCAGGAGAAACCTGAGGGTATAAACCTAATTAGTTTTAAGAATAACTTAAATAACCAGTGAAGGTAGAAATTGTATGTTTAAATATAGAAATAGCTATATGTTCCCTTTTCTGAGCTCTGCCAGAGGAAAGGAAGACCATGTCATGTGGCTGAAGGAGCTTGAAAACGATTAACATCTTAAGTTGCCTCAGCCAGAGATGATCAAAGTCTTAACATCTCAGACAGTGCCACCAATAATGCTTCCCTTCAAGCAAATCTATTTTGTGGCAGAATAAGTCAAAAGACATAGCCTTCTTTCCTGTTGTCTGCAAGTATTCTTCCTTTCTGTACAGCTTGTGGGAAGAATTTAGAGTTTGACCCTACTTGCTCCTTCCTAATACTCTTATGAATTAATGTAAAAAAAAATGGCATAAGTACAGCATTGAGTGCTTCAAGCGCAAAAAAAAAAAAAAAATTAAAGAAGATACCATTCACAGAAACCAAGTCATCAAATTCAGGGGCCAGAGCTGTGCTGTTGTTGAATGCTTTTGATAAGTTCTGCTTCATGGTTTTCTTTGGCTGAGGTAATTAGTCTGCTTGTGTCACTGCCTCTCAGTGTGCATGGCTGGTACGAAGCTCTACTTTGATACTGCCAGTGCTACTCTGTAATATGATATTTTGTCTGTTCCCAAAAGCTGTAAGTATTGGGAACACTACAACTTGCTCTTTAGGACACATTATTCTTTTAAAGTGTGGAAACTGGAATTGAAAATGACCCTTCTAACCATTAACATTAGTGATTTTGAAAGCTGATTGACCTAACAGAGACAGGTTTAAAGCTGTGAGTAAAAAGATATTTGACAGAGTAAAGCCAGTGGAAAGTCTGTAGATCTGTGGCTTTGAGGGGCATGTGTAGATGAACAGGAAAATTCCAGGCGGTGAATAGAGAATCTCTGTACTAGTTTTTGCTCACAGCATCTTTTTGAAAATGTTATGTTTGAGATATTACTTTTATGAAATTGCTTTCCTTGTGCACGGTATGTTGTGCTGTGTTTGAAGTCCCTACAGGGACTTCAGTTTAATAACTGCGCTGTAGGTCTTGTTCAATTCCTTATAACTAAACTAATTCAAATATTTGGGACTGTTGCTTTCGGTGGTTGCCGTTGCTGTGCTTGGTTCTGACTTATGCATAAGGAATTCAAAGGTTTAAATTGTTTATTTGTCTGTATTTGTTGGAGACATTTGTAGCCTAAGAGGATAGAGTTTAGTGCTCTTTGGGACTTCTTGAGCCCCTCCTGTTTCTTACTGTCTTTGCTTGTTAAGATTTCTTTGGAGATAAGACAGATTCTGCTTAGAGCATGTGGTAATTGTTGACATTCCATAGGTAGGAGTGATGAAACCTTTAGTACTATATAGTGTACTATGTGAGATTTTCACCTGACAAAGAAGTTTTCTCTGCAGATGATGTATATGTCATAGCCTCAGTTATAATTTTAAAATTGAAGCAGGCATCAATGTGCTCAAGCTAATTCTTGAGTGCTTGAAATAACAGAAGAGGGAAAGCTGCCCAGAAGTTTAGTCGAAAAATGAATTGGTATCTGTCGTGCTTGGTAATGAGGATTGCAACTATTGCTCTAGGCTTCTTGTGCCTCATATGAGTCACTGGTACCAAAGTTTTTCCACTGTTTAAATGCTGTGGTTTTAGGAAAACAGAGGCCATTTGTCTTTTCAAGACTGTTTCGGGTATTTCCAGGCACTTAGAGCTTGTTATTTTAGCAGCAGTGACAAACACATAGCACGCTTCCACAGAGAGCGCTTGTGGTATCACATTGTATAAATGCACAGATATGGCACCTGCGTGTGCCCGTGGATTGTAGAGTGACATGCAGCAGCATTAATTTCATTTTCACTTTAATACAGCTTACAATTTCTGCAGCTGCAGAAGCACGGTCTTATGTGAGCTTAAATAATGCTTGACAGGAAGAGAAAGGATCAGTATGAAGAAGCCCTTTTGGAAGGAAGCTGATTTTGATAACTGTGATATGAATTGGTACTTCAGCTAATCTATTAGTAACAGATTTAGTGTGATCAGTTAGGACTTAGTTGTGATATGTGGATTTAGTTGTGATACATTAATGTCTGAGTATCTATGTAGTAGTTGTGACATAATTTGATGTTAGGTTTTACTCTTTAAAGAACCAAATCAAAAGTAATTTTCTTGCTTTTTTCAAAAATAACCATCTTTAAAGACAGTTTTACATAATAGCAAACTCCATTTATCCCAGTAGCCCACTTACCTAAAGTTTAAGTTCAGGATTGCCTGTGTTTATGTATATAAACTGGATGGTTCACTTATATACCAAAAAAAGTGATCTTTCTTTGCCATTTTCTCCTTTCTTGTTTTAAATCTCAGTGCCATTTTCAGTGAAACTCCATTATTTTATCTTGATGATGTGTGAGTGAATCTTGTTTACTAGAAAAAAAGCCAAAGACATAATGTCAGTATTTAGTTTCATGTCTTGTTCAGTTTCCTTTTGGTTGAAGCTTCAGCAGTATAAGGACAGCAAAAGCATCTGTGAAGAGAGAAAAGAGAAGGTCCTGGGGTAGTGGTGTCTTTGATCTAGCACTTCTCCAAAGTACATTTTAAAAAAAGAAATTCCTCTCATGTGAGATGCATCTAGTCAATCTTGGGCTCACTAAGGTACAGTGAAGTTTAATCCCATATTATTTTTTTTTTTATTTTTACCATGAATTTAGGATCACAATCTAGTTTTCATTCAGAATCTAGTACTTGAAAAAAAGTGGAGTCTTGAGTTATTTTAAATTATGTCTTTTTACATTTGGATATTTGGATGGCATGGAATAATAATGAACAAGTACAGATGAAATGGCTCTTCTTATGAGAGAGACAGTTTTAGGTTCATGTGAGTGTATGGAGACATACAACTTTTATTTTTAATCTTAATGAAGATGTTACTCTGTGACTATTTATTTAAAGCATGAAGCATTCTTGCAAGGAAATGATAATATTCTGGTGAGGTTACAGGAAATCCCATAAAATGCACTTTCAATCCTAACTTGTTTTAGTAAAGATTTTATCTGAAAATTTCCTAGGTGTTTGAACCAGCTCCAGCATTTAAATCTCACTGGCTCTGGGTTGGCATCCATAAGGAGGGGTTTTGTGCTTCACCAGGTATTATCAGACCAGAACTTCTGTCTTGCAGACATTCATGAGCTAATGAAAAGGAAGGAAGAAGGTGTTATATCTACACAGATTTGAAAATAATTAACAGGAATGGAGAAAGGGAAAGCTTTTAATCTTAGGAGTCAAGGTGCCTACATATCCTAGGTCTAGTGCCTTTTTGTGTAACAAAAGATGATCTGGGGTTTTTTGTTGCTCTGTGTGGTTCAAGAGGAATAATTTCCTCTTTTCCTTATACTTTAGAGTTCTGTTGACCCTCCCCAGCCTCCTTCCCTCATATTTACAGAGAAGTGGGAGAGAAAGGGAAAGGAGTGAATAAATTTATCAGTTAAGTAGGCCGAAGAGACACAAAGCAACATAGGTATTTATTTTCAAACCTTTCTTGTAACCACATATCCCTGTAGATTTCTTATTGCTCTTTTTCTAGATTCATACTGTTCATAAGAAGTTGAACCTTCCCCCTCGTGTGTCTTCAGAGATACAAGCCTTGTTTCTGATATGTTTTACAAAACTTTGCTTTAATCATGGAAATACTTAGGCTGATCTTGTGCATAACCTAATCCCTCTTCTCCAAAGTCTTCCTTCCTGGAAGAACTTAATGAGAGTTTTCCTCAAGCCAAAATTCATACAAAGCTTGTGTTTGGAGATGTACTTTTAAATGACAAAGTGAAAGTGTTGATAAAGAGGAAAGTTTGAAAAACAAACAGCCCAGAATAATGTTAAATAACTTACTTTTTATTCTATTGCCCTCACTCCACTGGGTTCAAACTGCATTAGATCTGCAATGATGTAAAATGTAAAAATTTGAAGAGATTTTGGAAGATGATCTATTTTATAGTGGTAGGTAAAGTCCAGTGTTAAGTTTGGAGTTGTGTTTGCTCCAGAACACTTTTTCTTGTCTTTTGTATCTTTTTTGGAATGTAGTTTTTCAGATGAGCTGTTTCTTACTACTGGGATAGGTACTTATAGCATAGACTAGTCACAGAAGTGCTGTAATAAGTTGATTTGGCCTAGATATATACCTTCAGACTCAGACAAAGTTGATTAAGTAATTTTAACATTTATAAAGATTTTTAGGTTTTAAACTAAAATAAGTTCTACAGTAATTTATTTCTTTTTGTCTCAAAATCTCTTGCAGAATTAAATTTATAAATATTTTCAGTGAATTTCACATAAATAAGAAAATCACATGTGAGATCTATTGAGAATTTTATGAAGTGAACTCCACCTGACCCTGGAGCCAAGAAAGTGCTCTGAAGGTGATGCTTTTTGTTGGACCAGGTCTGAAGAAGTCACAGCTTCATTCTGACTGCCTTTCATTTCAGCACAAATGTCCTGAGGTAGCTGATTGCCTTACAAAGCTTTAAATAGAAAATCTGAACAGGTGGTTTGGGTTCAGGAAATAAAATAAGCTATATTAGTGTAGACAGGGAAAATTCTTTTCTCATTACACACTACTTGGATGGAATTAAGCAGACAGCTCATGCTGAGAAATTTGAAACTCAGAGAATGCAACAGTTAAAAAGACAGACAATAAATGTGGTAGTTATTCAGGGGTGGACCTAAACAGTCTACAGTAGAACAGCTAACTCAAAATAAACAAACCAAAATAACAGAACCCCCCTGCCCCCCCGTTATGTTATCTTTGACAATGAAAATCTATTTTATAAACCAAGCATAATGATGACTTCATTTCTCTGATTAAAGTTAGTCATCTGTTTATTTTTCCAGGGTTAGTTAACTTTATTCGCATGGGATTATGTTAGCAATTATGTTTAGAATGAAATCTCTCTTCATTTTTAAACAGATTTGGGGGAGGAGAGAAGAGAAAAAATATTTGTTTGCCACTCAGTAATCCAGTCCAAATGTTCAACAGTCCCTCTGTGGCAAGAGGCAGCATATGACTTTTAAGCTAAACTTGGTACTGAACACATTTGAACAATAAAACCTTAGATCACTAATATTTGAAGTATTTATTTCTAATTTGCTCACCATCTGCTCTGAGATTCTTTGGTTTATATTACACATATTTAAAGATCCCAACACTTTTTATACTGAAATTTTTTAAAAATTCTGTTACCTTGGTCTAAGAAGTAGCACTGTAAAGTGTTACATGATCTCTCTAAGAAGTTCACAGATGTTTGATGTTGGATTTTTATTGTTTCAAATCTTGTCATTCTTATATTTGTTAAACAAGATTCTTTTTGAGAAAACTGCAACTTTATTGTGGTATTTTTATGCTACTTTTTTTTACTAGGAAATTAACAATAAAAAAATGAGCCAATAGATTTAGAGCAGACATTCAGAGTTATTTTAGACGGTGCTGATACATTCCTATATTTTAATTTAGAAACTCCCAGACATGAGTGAATGTTGTGTATTAAATTCAGCACCTGATCACATGCACATTGGAAGGTATCCAGAGGCTGGGCAAGCAAAGACTGCTACTTCCTAGTTGTGCCACCGAAATTAAGATTAACTCCCTAGAGAAGACAACTGAATTAACACAGCATGTTTTATGTGCAACAAAAAAAACCTAACCTGTATCCCTACTTTGCCTACAACTTTCAGAAGTGCAGTCAGGTACAGACTACAGCATCTGTGAATAAGCTGATTTTTCACATTAAACATTTGTTGTCTTTTCTTAATTATATTGTAACGTTAAATTTTAATGGTTTAATTATGTGTACATTACCATTACACACTAAGAGAAATATTCTGGCTCAATACTGATGGCTGTTTTAAATGGTAGATTTATAATTTGGTGTTTTTTCTCATTGCTTAGGTTCTTTACTAAGCTCAGCTAAGCAAATTAGTGATGTTAAACAGAAAAATCAAAACCTGAAAATACAATCGTTTTATTTTAGCTGTGATGTGTGCTTTATGCATTTATATAAAGAAAACATTCATGCCATATCATTAGCAAACAAATAATAATCAGTCAGACATGAAGTATTAGTAAAAGACAAGAAGATTTTATGATGAAGACAGGAGAAATAATAGAAATTTGCAGAAGGGCTGTTGTTGTATCTTGTAAGGAATAGCTAGAAAATTAGATTAATCAAGGAGCAGACATTTGGAAGAAAGTTTGTGTGAATGCCTGACAGTCTTGCTCTTTCCCTCATTTCAAATGTTGGCAGGGTAGCATGCAGCTCCAAGGGAAATGTGCTCCTTTCATACTTGAGTAATTGATGAATTGTATGCAATATGCAAATGAGAATCCATAAATCTTATGAATGACAGCTTAATTTATGTGAGCCTTAATGAATGCAGGATTAGATTTTAATTAAATATCCTCAAAGGCACCCTGAGTAGTAGGGTTTTTTAGGCCTTGTTTTTTTGAAGACTTGTTTCACATGGAGTGCATTTTATGAAAGAAGAAAATCAGGCAAAGAACTTAGTAGAAATGTTTTTGTGTTTTAATGATAAGCATTGTTCTGTTTTGTGAAGCAAACAGTACTTCAACTGATAATAAGCATTGAACAAAATATCTACAGATCTTTTTTGTACTTCCTACAGAATTTCCCAAATTTGATTACCTTTAATTGCTGCTGGCTTCTGATATTGTATGCTATTTTTAATTACAGGAAAAGTTATTAAAACTTTTCCAAAAATAAACAGTGTCTGCAGAAGAGTTCATTAAACTTTGATTGGCTATATGAATGTTTTAAATGCTAAATCTAATTCCACTAAAACAAGGTGTTCCCACCCCATTTTGAAAATTGCATCTCTAGACAATACATAATGAGATAAAATGATAAATAACACAGAAGGTTGTAAATAACATTTAGAAAGCAGAATTCTAAGATAAAAGTGTTCTGCAACAGTGCCTGCTATTCCCAGCTGTCTTTGGAATAAGGGTACTGATCCTGTTCCTCTCACACCTGTTTTAAATTAGCTGTTAAGAATGTGGCGAGAATCTGCTTGAAATGTGAGCAAAAGTTGAGCAAACTTCAGAAATGCAGGCAGTGAAGTTGTGCAAGATGTGGCTCTTCGGCCTTATTTCACTGATTGAGTTTGTCCGTGTTACTTGGTAGTATTTCCATGGCCAAACCACCAGTCCCTTCAGGTGATTTTCTACTGGCCTGTAACTCCTGTAAATACCACCAAAAGAAAAGATCAGAAGTAGTAGCAAGAACATGGAGGAGGGTAAAGAACATTGGTCTCTTCTGGTAAATAAGTAGGTATAGAGGAGTCTCTGCACATCCTTTCATCTCTGAGACAGACCTCTTCAAGTCAGCTGTGAGCAGGCGTGGAGAACTGCTGGGAGAAGTGGCCTGTGTCACAGTGCAGCAGTGCTTGCTTCCTCTGGATGTTCCTGCATCTCTGGGAGCTTAAATAAAGAGCTATACGAGAATTTCAGTAGAAGAAAGTGTAAGACAAATTGACGAGATGAATCCCAAGAGACTTGTGGCATTCTATTTTAAGGGGAAATCAGGTGTGAAATAGCTGAACAGTTAATGCAAAGTTGTAACCTCCTGCTTAAAACACCATCAGTGTTGGGGTAATGGTGGCAAATATGGTGCTCAAAAAGGGTCCTTGCGGATGTTAGAGAACAGACCTGGAAGTCTGGATCTATACTTCAAAAATAAGTAGAAAATATTGCTAATGGGCATTAGATAAATATGATGTACTGGACAAGAGTCAATACAGCTTCTTGGTAGATGGCCGTTCTAAAAGACTGGTGAATATGCAGGACAGGGCTGTCCAGTTGATAAAACTTACTTGGATTCGCAAAAAAAAATTATCATGGTTTCTCAGCAGGGAAATTATGTTGCTGTGGGTCATTCAGAAAATAGCTGGTTAAAAAGTAGGAAACTTGTTTTTTTTTGTTTTGTTTTGTTTGCTAGTTGGGAAAGGTGTTATCACAGTCAACCATGAGACTTCAATACTGATCTGTGTTTTTCAGTATCTTCATAAACAATATGGCAACCAAGAGAAGTAATATTACATTAAAAATTAAATGTTAGAATTTCTCTGGCTAGAGAGAAGATCACTGTAGTTGAGGAGAGAGAACGAGGGAGGAAGGCTAAGAGAGAGGTCTGTAAAACTGGGAGCATAGTGAGAAGGGAACATCCTTCTAGTAAGAGAACTAGACATCATCAAATGAAACTAACAGATAGTAAATTTAACAAAAAAAATCCCAGCTTCATACAATCAATATTTAAGTTGCTAGATATACTGCCACAGGACATTGTACGTGCCAAAAATTGATAAGAGTTTCAGAAAATTACAATTAAAGTTTAGGTGAGAAAAATCCATCCAAGATGGTAAAAGACCCTTGCACAAGGTTCAAATTACTGGAGGCTGGGAATACGTGGTTTTCCTCTTTTTCTAGAAATCTTCCTTTAGGCAGCTAGCGATGGTCATCACAAGGGACAGGATATCTGGGTAGGTAAGTCTTTGGTTTCACCCAGCATGGTTACTGTGGTATGTGTTCCAGCCCTTGTGTATTGCCAGAGACATGCATGGGGCATAAAGAGAAAGCATAAGGCAAAATCCTAACAAGAAGATGAATTCTCAAATTGTTTGCTGGGGAGAAGGAAAGACAAAGTGGGACTTGGCATGAAGAGCAGCATATTTGGAAAAGAATATATTTTTTGACCACTGTCCAAATATAGATGATTGCTGTCTGTAATTATCAGGACACAGTTAACAGGTCTGGCAAATGCTTAAGTAGGAAGTTTGAATGGATATTTGATACAAAATTGCAGTGTGTATGACATGTATTATTGGAGAGTTGAAGAAAAAGAAAGGGAAGAGCAAGTGGTAAAAGTATTTTCATTTCTATGCTCTCGTTCTCCTCTACTGAAATGGAACCTAGGTATGTGTCCTTTTCAGAACTGTAAGTAATTTGCAGCCCTTTTATGTTTTAAAGACAGGTGTCAGAAGACATCTTTCTTCAATTATTTTATCTGAATGCTGACATTTTTTTTTTACAAACTTCAAATGGTGACTGTGTCAACAAAAGGGTGTATGAGTCCCTTCAAGAACTTAAATAAGCAGCTCCAGTAATGACCCCATGTGTGGTAATGAACTAGCAAAAGGTGGGGAGGGAAGATGATCCAGCAAGGTCAGCATTATACATCCTGGATGAGCTATTTCAGACATGGCTTTGTGTTTACCATGTAGACTTTTATAATGCTTTATAATTAGCTTTGAATGATTGTTTGCTGTTATTTGCCTAGAGACTCCATTCTAGCTAGGAACTTCCATTTGTGAAATAAAAATGATAGTTAAAGAGAAATGAAAAAAAAGAAAAATGCCAACTTTTATACTGAGCTAGTTAACATACACTTAGATTGGTTTTATTAGTGGATGCATTTAAATAGAAAGACCAGTAACCTCCCTAGGGAAATAAGCAAATAAGGTAGCTCGGCCATTGACAGCTTTAATTTCTTTCCATATGGAGGTATGTATCTATATGTGTACTATATATATAGTTTAATATATATGTATTCATTTATCTGTCTTGTTATATTTCTTCCTAAGGAAATTGTAGAAAATCATACAAGAATTTTGAGGCCTTTAGCTAGAATATGTGCATATATGGCGCATGTATTTTATTCTCTGTATACTGCTTTTATTTACTTGCTCTTTCTATGTTAAATATGAACACGGACTTTGATCTTAAAAGTAAAAAGGATGGATGAAGGTGAAAGAAAAGGGAGATCTTTGACTTTACAATTATGAGATACAAATAGAGTTCCACCAGATAAAATGTCTCTGTAATCATATTTAACAAACTGTAATATGCTACAATTTGCATCAAATTCACTGCCTACAATGCATAGTTTTTTCTCAAGAATGCCTGCATGAAGTTTGTAACAAAGAAATTGTTTAAGTGGAAATACATATGGGTTCTCTGCAAAGCATGAATTTCGTCTTGTGAGAGGAATCAGGCCCAGTATATCTGCTGTAATTGTGAGAGGTAATTATAAGATCTCCTTGAAAAGGACGTTTTTACAGATCTCGATTTGGCTTTCAGCATTTATGAATTTGAATTGACATCCTTAGCACAGTGCCAATTCCGCATGACTGGATTCATTCTGCAAACAGAGTTTAAATGGCTGCGTATGTACTGCTAAGCTCACCAGGGCAGGGTTTTGTGCAAGCATCAGATTGTTACCCTGGTGTGGTTTTGGGAAAAAGGTGATTTTAGTTGTGTTGTGCTTTTTGGCATCCCAACCAGATAATTAAAATGATATGGTTTCTTTACCAGTATAGTTGCCAGGTCATTTTAGACTCAGGTTTGCTTTTAGCTGACCAGGTCTGGGGAAGAAGAATTGCCATCCTTGTTTGCATGGAGTGAGAAGCCACCAATTTTTCCAGTCCCAAAGAAGCAGAATCGTTCTGCTGTGCATGCCCTTGGCTGTGGAGGGAGCAGAAAGATCTCCAGACTGCTTGAACTCCTCAGCCTCTAGATAACACATCTGGGCTTATTTACCATCTGACTGAATTTCTACTAGAATGAGAACTTTTAGCCCACTCCTCCTGATATATTTTCTTTCAAAATCTATCCCTTTACTTTTGACTAAAAGCAACATAAAAAGTTTTGTTTTCCTCAATCAGTGAGTAAACTTCCTGTTTGTTAGTTGAGAGTTTTACTGATTTCTCAGAGAGGAAGCCTGGGAACTAACTGGAGTCAGCTGGTGTCCAGCATGCTCTTGCAGTGAAGATGGCCACCTTATAGCTGGTTATCAAGTGTAGCCAGTACGTCAAGAAAGGCAATTGTTCTCCTCTCCTCTTCAACACTGGTGAGACTGGAGCATTTGGTCCAGTTCTGGGCTCCCTAGTTTGAGAGAAGTAGTGGAGCGAGTGCAGGGAAGGCCACCATGGTGGCTGGGAGCTGGAGCACATGTCCTGTGTGGATGGGCCATGGGAGCTGAGCTGTTCAGTGTTAACATCAGAAGGAAAAGGGAGGATTTTGGTGAGGTCTCCAGCTACCTCAAGGGGGACTCTAGAGAAGGCATTTTTCAGGGGGGTTCTGCAAAAGGACAAGGGAACTAAAGTCCTAGGTTGCAATAAGTAGAGTTCTATCCACAGACAGCAGGGAAAATAAAGTCACCATGAGAGTCATTAAACACTGGAACATATTGCTCAGCGTGGTAGAGGGTTTTCTAACCCTGAAGATGTTGAAAGCTCACCTAGACAAGGTCCTGAGGAACCTGTTCTTGTTGTTTTTTCCATGAACAGGGATTGGACTAGACAACCTCCAGAGGTCCCTTTCAAACGAAAAAGTTCAATGATTCTGAGTTAGAATCAAAGAACCATTGAGGTTTTAAAGGACTTCCAAGGTCAAGTACAACCTTTGACTGAATACCACTATGCCCACTAAACCATACTGTGACAGACTAGATCTGCCTTGTGCCTCCTATACTTTCCTTCAGCCATAACCACAGTATTTACAGCTAATTTCTATTCAAAATCACTTTTGATTCCACTTCTCTATTTTAACAATAAAAAGTTAGTTTTGGTAAGTTTTAAGTATAACACGATATTTTGTAGGGTGAACTTACAATTCTGTACTTCTTCAGCTGCCTTGTGAGTCCATCTTGTTTCAGCTTTGCATGTAACAAATTAGAGCGAATAAAAATTTAATGTAGGTTTGTTGAACTTAGCAATTTTTTAATGTGTGCTGCTTTTAGATGGGGGACAATAAGCAACCATACTCACTGGAATGTATTATTCCAGAAGTTTGGAGTATGTGTCTTGATTTGTGTGCGTTATCTGATCAATCAGATTTTCTCTAGTATGTTCACTTCTAAAGAGGTAAGTGCTACTGAGTTGCTTGATTTAGCATTTGATTTTGCCTTGATGGGATTGCAGATATGGAATGTGTTCTTGCATACAGTAATATTGACAGCCTACAACATATGCATCGCGTGTAACAGAATTTGAAAAGTTATTGTAGGTGATACTGGCAATGGTAAAGTGTCAGAAGCCACCTAATAATCTGATCATAACTAACAAAGGAGATGCTTTTATAGTATTTACAAGATCATGATAAACTGGATTAATATGGAAGTTGCATTTGGAGCATATGAAAGAAATCTATCTGAAAAATTGTTAGCAGTGATGGTCAATTAAAGCAGATTCTTAATGGAAATGCTAGGAGAACCCTGAAATTTAAAGAAGTTTGAAGGTATTATAACAGGCATGGGCATTTTTAGACAATTTTTTACAGTGTTTTAAGTGTTTTCCTAGATGGGTCATAGTGTCCCGTGTCTTCACATACATATGAATTTTAGTTTAGCAAAAAACAAAGCAGGTAGCTTAGATCTTACTTCATTTATACTCTCAGTACTAATTTCAGTGGATAAATGTGTTTGTATATATGTTTTTTAAAATTATCTCTGTTGGGTTGTTTCCTTTGGCTTTGGAAAAGATACACTGGTATTAGAATTGGTCTATTCTCCTAGTTAGCTGTGCTGTGATGCTGGTATGTACTTCCAGTGTCAGTGGCTACTCATTTTTAATTTGTTTTTAATGCCAGATTAGCATTCTCTAATGATGTTTATAATGTATAACCCACCATTATATTACTTTTGTCAAAACTGAGAGTCAGACCCAAACAGTGTGGGAGACACTGAAGGAACCTGAATAAATCTAATAAGGGTCTGATCAAATCCCAAATGCATAGCAAGTTACATTACTTTTCATGATCCCTCTCTTCTTACTTCACTTCTCTCTGAGTTTTGGAAACATGCATGTGATGAAGGTGAGGGAAGAGCTGGCCTATGTGCATAACATCGATGACTAAGAATCTCACTGATTTCAGACACATCGTATCTCATACTACAGTTACAGCCGTACAGCTGTTTAGTTAATGTGAATACTCACATCAGTAAAAGTAGAATTAGTAGATTTTATTGGTATTTATTAAATTCCACAAATTGGTGCGAAAGGTAATCAGAACAAGTAGCTTCCAAAATATGTAAAAAATAATCAGCCGGTGATCCTGTTTTGGTGATTTTTTTTTTCCATTTAAAACAATACAAATTAGCTCTAACTCTATTAAGCACAAATTAATAAAATTCATACTGCAGAATTGGATCCAAATGGCAAAACCAAAGCCCTCAGTCTTGTGAAAATGCTCCAAGAGTCCTCCTCTTCAATGTGCAGCACTGGTTACACTTTCAGGTGATGGCTAAAAGAGAGACCAGCACTTTCAGTGTGGTTGGGTGCTGCATAGAATGGAAAGGTTTGTGAAGGTCTGATTCGTAGCTTCGTTTCCATTAACACTGACAAATGGCAGATATGCAAAGTGTTAGGTTAGAAGGTTTGAAGCATTTGCTGAGTAATCAAAATGTAGTAATTATACACACAATTTGGTGGTTTTAACGACTCTTGACTTGCCTACATCATATAGGACTTGGCTGGCGCCAGGTAGACTTGGCAACAGCTCTGAAAGATATGAGTCATGGGAATAGCTGGCAGATCCCAGAGATACTAATACATATCTGAGAAGGAAAAAGTTCTTGACCTCTTTCAAGAAAGGCAAGGGAATATACAGATCAAAAGTTAGAACCCCTTTGCTAGTCAGTTTTGGTGTATTTTGAATTTCAAACATCATGGATTACCTGCTTGTTCAGCGGCCATCTAAATTGAAAGTAAAGACCATTAAAAATCAGTTTACTGACATTGCTAAGGTAACTGTTGTTTTGCAATGTCATGGTGGGTTGTGTTACCCATTGTGGACATCTAGCTGGTACAATATAACAATTTGGTTTTGGGATTCTCTTTAAATGGACTATTTATAACTATTGTAGAGCAGATGATTTACAGAGTCTGTAAGCTGCTGTGCAACTGCCATTGGCAAATGACAGCTGCTGGTGCTGTAGGCAATATAGGAATACCTGCTATGATTCACTTAGAAAGTGTTATGAAACATAACCTTAGATCTGTTCACAGATACCTACAAACAAAGTTGCAAGGACATGAAAAAAAGTCTTCTTGTAACTATTGTGTCAAAGCAGACAAAACAATAATTGAGCAAAAGAGATTTTTGAAAAAAATTATATACAGAGCACGTGAATACAAAATTAAAATGCAGTACTGCTTACCTCATCTATTTCTAGTTACAGAATCACAGAATGGTTGGGGTTGGAAGGGATGTCTGGAGATCATCCAGTCCAACCCCTGTGCCAAGGCAGGGTCACCCAGAGCAGGTTACACTGGATCACGTCCAGGCAGATTTTGAGTAACTCCAGATAGGGAGACTCCACAACCTCTCAGCAGCCTGTTCCAGTGCTCTGTCACCCTCAAAGCAAAGATGTTTTTCCCCATATTCAGAGGGAACTTACTGTCCTTCAATTTGTGCCCATTGCCCCTTGCTCTGTCTCTGCGCAACACTCTGAAATGAGTCTGGTCTTACCCTCTGAAAACCTGTCCCAAGATGTTTGTACGCATTGATAAAATCCTCTCTCAAGTTGTCTCTTCTCTAGGCTAAATAGGTGAACTTAATGTTTACTTAACTACTTTCTAAATGTTTCTTGCCCTAATATTGGGTTAGAAGCTTTCTTGAACCTACTGTTGTATTAGTTAATTTATTAAGAATCTGATATCAGGTTTCTGCACTGTTCTTTCACAGGCATTCCTGTGAAGATTCCTGTGCTGGTTCCTCACAACCATCAATGAAAATATGATGTATTAGAAAAACTAAATTTTAAATTTTATATCTGTGGGATGGTGTGGTCAAACAGGTTTTGTATAAAATTTTGGATACAAATTGTTACTCCATGAAGAAAGAACTTGATTTCAGCTTTGAAAAAATGTATTTATTACCAGAATGAGTAAATAAAAAAGCCTGAAACTTTTGAAGTCCTAAGGTACTGAGGCTTCAATAGATTAAAAATGTATTAGCTTTTTATATTCTGTTCTGATACTCTGATTATATTGTTGAATCATGGCTGCTTCCATTTGCCTCTATCTAATTTCTTACATTTTCACATGAGAAGAAGAAAATAGATCCCAAATATCCTTTAGGATAGCTGCAGATTTATTGTATTTGGATTGAAATATTAAAAAAAGCCATCTTATGCAAGTGTGTAGGAAGATATTGTGCCCTTAGTTTTTTAAAAAAAGACCCCTTGGTTAATGGGGAACTTTGCTTTAGAATTATTGGTATAATACAGCTCACTCAGTTCCCCTTAATCGATTTGATCATGATAATTGAACTTTTTTTTTTCCGTGAATTTTTTTTATTGTATTGAAAAATGTATGAAGAATACATTTGGTGCTTTGCATATGTGGTGATTTCTATATATACTACAAAATGCTGACAGGGTAGTGATAAATTTGTTTCTGGCATTGAAGGGCTGTATCTTGAGGGGACTTTTCTTCTTTGGTTCTTTATTCACAGAATGCTATTAGTATTGTTTGTTACAATGTAGGATATTTATAACAGGAAACATCTGTGGAGCCGTAATAAAGAATAGTTTTCATAAAGCAGTTTTACATTATCCTTCTACCAGTATCTGATAACAGTCACATTTATCTGGGTGTAGGAACGTTCTGACAGGTGTAAGGGATAACTGATTGATATAAACTCACTACTGCATGAAAATGAACCTTTTGATAAAGACATCTTAGTTAGAACTGATAAGTAAAGTACAGAGAACATAACTGTCTGCTATTATGTATCATTTTATTACCTTTATGTTGATCTTGATCTTTTAAATGGATAGTAAAGCATTGACAAAAGATGACTGAATATAGACATTTGTATAATGTACCTTTAGCGGGAGCATAATCTTTAGATCAAGGACAACTTAACAGGCAAAGGGCTCATAATTCATTAAAATAGAGACACTATCTAGTTCATAACATGGAAAACTTAAACAATGCAGTATTCTAAGGATTCAAAATTAATACTTTTTCTATTTCTTTTAAATACAGCTCTATTTAGATTTTGATGGATTGAGAGGCAGATGAAAGTGTTGGCTAAAAATTAAAAATAGTTAAGAAATTTATTTCCTGTTTTATCAGTTCCCAGAGCTTTTATGGACATATCCATGTTAACATCTCTCTGATATTAAGTTTTGAGCAGATGGATGCTGTGAAAATTATTACTTCATTTAATAAGATAGAAATAAAAGTGTTTCTCCGCTTATGTTTTTTCTGGGAACATGTTCTGACTCTTAAGTATTATTAATACAGTATTCTGGTATTTTAAAAAAGAAAATGAGTGGAAGCCTATGCTAATCTGAAGCCCTATAGAATCTAAATGAAAATGGTTGTCTGGATTAAGAAATAGCATCTTAAATCAGCCTGTTGGTATCATGGAGTAAACATCAGGAACTTTAATATTGTGGTATGTGATGATTTAATTTCATTTAGAAATAGGATCATTAAAATTAGCTGAGAAAGTTGCAATTAATAGGAAAATGTAATAGACCAAAGCACAAAGAAAACAAGTAGATACTTACAGTATTTTATCATACGTTAGGTATTATTTCAAAATGTTTGTGTAAATGGGTGTAGTCGGACAACATAAATTATGCTTATTTAATAAAAAAATACAAGAAATACAGTTCTGTATGCTGTAAGTAGAGTTTTTTGTATTCAGTATTTGCAATTTACTAATCATGCAATGAAACAAATACTTTTTGTTTTGTCTGAGGCTAGAACCTTAACTGCTTAGTCCTTGCTACTAAGGTGGAAAAGGCAATGATGAAGTTTAAAAATTGGTAATAATTTGGTTATTTCTTAACCACTGGTGGTGATAGTCTTTTCAACTTCAATGTCTTTCGAAAAAGTAAATTTGAGAGGAAAAAATGTATTTCCCATTGTAAGTCTTGATGAACTTTAAAATGTTATTTTAAAATAGTACAATTTCAATGCTTTGTATGCATGGATAAATGTTGTAATTATTGCCAGCTCATCAGAACCTGCTAGATTGCAGGTAATCTGATTCTTTCATTTACTGTGGTTTTATTTTAAATAAAACTAAGAGTATGGTTTTATGAAACATACTTAGGGTCTGTGCAGTGGAAGTGGACTCTTCAATCACTGGTAGAACCTTGACATTTTATTTTTAATCAAAGAAATTTTCTGTCCTAAATTTAAAGGAATTTATGCACATGATTAAGCAATTTCTTGAATGAGGGCCTTCATTTTTACCAGCAGGGTACTTCATATGAACAGTAGTTTGTGCTGTGTAATTAAAATACGTTATCAGATTTGGCTTAATTAATGTTAAAACAAAACAAATGCTTGATGCCTGCTTCAAGGACATGAAAAAAAAGGCTTTCCTGCTATTCTTGATTTGTCATGTTGTGCCAATGTTGAAAATGAATGGATTATGTTACTTGCCATAGTGACAGATTCTTTTACCTGAAATGATGTTCTGCATATAGCACTTGTCTGAAATCAGTTGTTCATATGCTGGAGAAGTCCATGTACGTCTTGTATGCAAATTATTATCTTTTAATCTGTTTATGAATACAGCAAGGTTGAGGTAGCAGAGGTCTGAAAAAATTAACATTGCATTATCTTTGCTTTTTGTGGGGTTAAAACTTTCAGAATATGCTAATATAAATTGTGGTTAATTTTCCTTATTTTTATGGCAACTGAAAAAGAGGGGGGGGCGTGGAGTTGCCTCTTCAAAAATATACCGTCTCTGTCCAAGATTCTACATCAGCGTGTCAGCGAAATTTTCATGTTTAAGAAATGACTGTGTGATCCACCTCACGTGACTCTTATCTCCTCTTCTCCAGCGGCCAGTAGTAAAATTTGACTTGCATGAAATGGCAGGAGAACTATGTGACTGTTTATAAAGGTTGTTCAAGAATCTTTGAAACCTATCAGCATATGCATAATTCACATTATTTCTTCTTTTGGATCTTGATCCGTCTAATATGTGTTTAGTATGTGCGTGTTGTTTTAATAGTTATGTTCTGAGCACAATAACATGAGTGACATAATATTTTTTTTTAAACTCAGGGGAACTATATTGATAAATTCAGTTTTTCAGATCACAGAAAGTATCATGCTTGTTGGTGATACATGTAGACTTGATAACGAGGCTGAAATCTAAATAAACAGGACATCTGAATTTTTTGTTGCAGTTGAAGTCATGGTCCATTTAATTAAAGAGTGAGACTTACTAGACATGGGAATAGAAGACTTTGACATACATACGTGTTAGTCTGACAACTGCCAAGAAAACGAAAATTTTCTTCCAAAAATGAAAGTTTAAAACACAAAACAGGAAAACCCTAAACAAACCCAAATTAACTCTTTATTGGAGAAAATATTTTTTAATTTTCAAAATGGAATTCAGCTTTTTGAAATAATTTCTTTCAGAAAGAGATATAAAATCCTCGTTTGCAACAGTACTGATGCACACCTCTGTAACATATCATTAGAATGTTGGCACATTTTCAAAGTGAAACTTAATCAGAAAAAAGAAAGAAACAAAAAGGAAAATCCTGTAAAAGTATAGATAAAAAACAAACCAAAACCAAACCACAGAGATAATATTTTAGAATTCTTTAGTGGAATTGCATCCTGGCAAAGGCTGATTAGAATAAATAAACCTTTCCTGACCATCAACTCTCACTGGCTTAGAAACTTAATGTGTTAGTTTTGGTGCTTCTTTTTCCCTTTTTCCTTTTTTTTTTTATTTTTAATATATATATTTACAGGTCTTGGCAATATCTGAGAGACCTTGTTTTCATTTCTGGTCACCACCTCAGCAAACTAATCAATGAGGCATGAACTGCTATCTGCAGAGAAAGAAATGAAAAATAAACCAGAGATAATCCTTCAGTTAAAAGGTTATTCTGTGCGATAAAAGCTATTTTGTTAATTTATTTACTTACTGGTACAGTGAGATAAAGTGAGAGAACAATTAGGGAATTCTAGTTGAAAGGATTTAAAAGGGCAATGACGACTTAATATTTTAGGTTATTTGATTGACAGTATAGTTACACAGATATCTTAAACTAAAAAAAATTACAGTTTTCAGTGAGTCAAAATTCTGTTCAGGTCCTTTAGTATTTTCTGCTATTAGTATTTTCTCTACTAATCATATCTTCATGCTCACAAATATTAGTTTAAATCCATATTTTATTTTACATGGTAATTCTTTAAAATAGGATACTAAATTGTTTCTGTAGTGTCTGCAGTAATAATTGTTTTTTGTATTTTATCCTTAATTTTAATCTTTTCATATTTCCTATTCTTCAAAATGTACTAATATGCGTAAAAATTTCGTTGGTTTTGACCCATATGTAATCTAGTATTGGTAGTTTGCAGACTATTATGTGCTACTAAATTTGGGTTAATGAAGCTAATTAAAAATTATTTTAATATTCAGATGGTTAATTCTCTCTATAAACACCAAGTCTAAGAAAGTTATTAATAAAATCTTTACCTAACATGTTGCAGCAATAGTTTATTTTTTCCCAGTGTCTTGTTGAAAATTTTTAAGTTTGATTTATTAATCAAATCTTCCTAGTGTGCAAGTTTGCATTTTAGTTTGTAATTCTGATTAGTTGCAGACAGACTTCTAACAAAATCAGTATTTTGCATGTGCATCTCTACCTATTCACAGACATTTTGAGAAGCAGAGATACATAGAGATATCTGTCTTTCTCCAAGTCTTTCAGGAGGGTTTGATCTATGCTTGGGAAAAAGTAGTACAATGAGCAGCCCCTTCATCTTTTGGAAGTGGACAATGCTGTGTAGAATTCTCTGTATGCAGAATAATCCACTTTAAAGAGATTCAATATATAGTTGTTGATACGTTACAGCTTCTGTCATTTTACAGGACTGAAGATTATCATTGCCAAGAAATTTTCTGTTTCTCTTTTGGATCTTCATCTTTTCCTCTGCATGAGGATTGGTCTTTCCTTTTTTATTCTACTTGGAGAGCTGTTTTTCACTCAGCTCTTCTCTTTCTCACTTCCATTTTTATGAAGCCCTTTTTGTTCCAAACCTTGAAATTTGAACCTTTTTTATTCTAGCATAGGAAGAGAAAATATTTTTCGTTGCTCAGTTCTATTCTCTAATTTCTTACAAGTTGTAGAGACATTGACCTCGGTCTTGCAAATTATAAGCAATTTTTGCACAGATGGGTTGACCATACCTTCTGTGAGCTATCACGGGTATACTACAGTTACCACAAAAGCCAAAGGGAGGAAAGGGCTCATGACCATTGCTGCCAACCAACAGCGGCAGAGTGCCCATGCTGGAAGGGTATCAAGCAAATCCTCTTACATGTCAAATCCAGGCAGTGGAGACTTCAGTAAATTTGCGTGCAACCTTTGCACCACACTTCCAACACAGGCTCTTCTTTGTTTGCTCACTGCCTCCACCATGTGGAACTGGCTCACCTGCCATATGTTACAGTGTTCCAAACTGAAGAGTCAGGAGAGGTGGGTCAGCTAAGTTCAACTTGGCTAGTTGGAATCAGAAATGGATTGTCAAATCTTGGTCAAGCCCATTTAGAATTAATGAAAAAAGTGAAAAAATTGGCAGCTGAATAAGAAAACCCAACATGCTTGGAGGAAAAGAGTTACTATAGAGGAAGTCTGGGAAACTGTGGTGAACATCTTCCAATCCAATAGTCACGGGCAGCATTGCACAAAGCATCTCTTCTCACTCCTCCCTCTCCCATAAACCATCTTTGTTTCCTATTTAAAATCTGTGTTTTTTCTAACGTAATTGTTCATATTTATGTTAGCAACATTGTGTGTTTGATATCTTGCAAATACACTACACCAGAATGTGTTCTGAAGGACTAGGGCTTGACATATCCAGACAAACAGGATCCTCATAGAAGGTGTTGCTGGTACATGTATATGCTCAAGATACTAATATTCAACATTTACATTGAAGCTATAAACTACCAGATTTGGGTAGTCTGTGTAGCACTTTGTGCAATACAGCATTGCCCCTCTTGTACTGTGACTTTATTATTCGAAAATTCATATGCACATGCAGAGTAGAGGTGCAAAAAAATTTAAGGCTAGTTTGACTCAAGTGTTTTCAGTGATGTGATTCCAGCATAAGTTTTAACAGGTTCTCATTCTTAAACAAGTTTTAGCAAATAAAAGACCCTTTTGGGCTAGAGATTGTGTTTTTCTTCTGGTCTGGAAGTGTGCAAACACACTTCCTGTATATCATTATTGTGAGGGATTTGGTACATGATCAGAGTGCGTGCAGTCTAAGTGAAGTGGCCACCACCTTTGAAAACAGGGTTACTGGCAGATAAGAAATACGAAGATCAGAGAATCATGGAATCATTCAGGTTAAAAAGGACCCTTAAGATCATTAAATCCAGCTGTAAACCCAACACTGCCAAGTCCACCGCTAAACCATGTCTCTAGGCACCACATCTGCATCTTTTACACACCTCCAGGGATGGTGACTCAACCACTTCCCTGTGCAGCCTGTTCTGATGCTTGACAATTCTTTCAGTGAGGAAGTAGAGGTGGAGACCCTTTCTCTCCTATTGCCACAGATTATTGGTCAAAATGAGATGTGGGGGACGTCCTGGGTGGTGATAAAACTCTGTATCTGAGAAAATGCAACAAGTTGGTCAGCATGAAGACTAATATCACAGATAGACACTCTTCATCTCTGTTGAAGCTATTCAGGTACATGGAAGAGAATGAAAGATTTCTTGGACAAGAGAAAAGAATGAGTGTGAATCTGTGTCATGATAAGGGAATTCATCTAGAAGGCAAAAAGTTGAGTTCTAATCTGTGCTTAAATAAAGTTTTATTGTAAACTAAGCCAGATCTGTAGAGTACAGCCAGAAATCCTTCACCTAGATTAATGGTCTTGCTAATGTTACTTTTTTCCCCCCTTTGTAGTTTAGTAGATCTCTCAGTCTCTTCTTCAGTCTCAACATTATTATCCTGACCTGCCTACAGGATGATGATTATTTTTCTTCATAAGAGAGTAAAGTTGTATGGCTCTGCTTCAACTGAAAAAGTCTTTCTTTCTATGTGTTTCACATTCTGCATAAGTAGTCTATATTTATGATGATTTCATACAAGTTAGTGACTTTCTCTTTCTGCAGTAGCTGTGTTAAAGGTTAAAGCCACTTAATAGTTAGCTGACTAGGGTCTCTACATAATAACCACTGTAAGCCACAAACACATCCCCAAAGTGATTTATACTTGAAAGAAAAGGGGATGAATAGATCTTGGAACATGTCTTGCTCTTCAGGGAAACATCATAAATGACTGACTTCAATGGAATATGTACTTCTGGAAAAGTTGGGCTAGTTGAACAATATTTCCCCTTAAAACTTTTTGAAAAAAACAAAAGTCTGTAAGTGAATATTTTTGTAAAATGACTAGAATATGTTGTAATGCAGTTTTTACTATTTAAAGATTGACTTATTCATAACTTCAAAATATATTTTGCTTGCTTTTTGCCTGGACACAGAAGCCTAGAAGTGAGCTATTCAGCCTCCAAAAAATAACAGTATATATTTGAAACATCATCACAGTCTTTTCAGAACTGATGGGAAATGGTGCCGCATCTAATACATTATTTATCAAGCTACAATTTCAGGAATAACAAATATCTTAATTAGTGGAATTAATCAATTATGCCTTCGTATATTAGTTGCCTGTAGTCCTCTGTAAGGAAAAAAAAGTTTCTTCTTTTATTCTACCTTTTTAAAATGTGGTTATCATGCTCTCCTTCTTTCAAGCATTTAGAACAAAGTCTCGATAATTTAATTACATGCCTCATTCAAATGCAGGATCATATGAACCTGTAATGGCTCAAATAATCTGTTTACTAATAATTCATCCAGTAGTGCTTTTTTTTTGAAGGGAGAGGGGAAGGGAGAACCTTATCTGCAATTTCACTTTGGTACAGTATTATAAAAGAAAAACAATATAGTTGCCATTTAGTTCAGTGTTTTTGGGTGCATTTAAGCTATTGAATTAATCTCACTTTAAACAATAGAATATAATAGTTTAATAGCTTGCCTCTGCACTGGCTTTGTGGGATGCTGAAATTAGTATTAGAATGCACTGTGTATAGTTTCTGCTGAATCTGATTGCTTTAGCAGCAGTCAGGTTGATAGTATCAGGTTCCAGCTTGCTGGGTCAACATGGACCCAGGCCATTAAAGGAGAAAGGTTCAGGGAAAGTTCATTTCTATTGTTTTACCATGGTTACAAAACAGAAAAAAAAAGGAGAAATCCTGCATTTATAACTTATTGCTTCCTTGGGCCCTGAAGGTAGTATGATCTTTTTTTCCTCTTAAATTGAACACAGAAATATAAACCTCCTGATTATCTGTAATGTAAACAAAAGAATATTTTCTGATCACATTTAAAGTAAAACACAGATGTTCTGCATTGACTGCTGATGTCATTAAACAAAGTGTTTGCATTCATTTCATTTGATCTCCCAAACTGTTAGCATTTAAATTTGTTACTAGGTCAATAGAAAAATTAAAACTTCATAGCGGCTTTATAATACTGACTTTTGTTTACATAATTTCCACTTTAATTAACTCACAGTAAGCTTGTTGAAATAAGTATGTTTGCTTTTTCTCTAAGATAGAAGCTGTCCATTGAAGATTTTCTTTTTATTGTGATTATAAAATGAAAAAAAAAATTCATGAAAAAGCATGAACTTAAATATCATTGTGTGCATGTAACATTTATGGCACAGTTGTAAACCACTTGTGAGGTACCATTATGAAAGGGTTTAAATCTTAAGACAAATGTTTTTGTTACATATATAAGGGAAAAAGAAAGAATGAAGGACTTAGCACAGCTGTAGTGTGTTTTACATGAGAACTGGTGAAGAAAGCTTATTGTACAGCTTGAGTACTTCATACAAAGAGGTAAATCATGTAATGGGTGTAATATAGAATAAAATTTTTTATTTGTACCAGTATGAAGACATTCTGCAAAGCAAATTATTTCACAAACATTTCTCTTAATGGAAAGGTTTACATGAAATTTGACTGAGCTCTGAAGGCTGTGACACAGCATAATATTTAACAATATGTTTTTATTTATAAAGGCTTTTATGTATAATTCTCATAAGTCACTTTTTGGATAAGTGAAGACATCTTTAGATTTGACTGTTAACAAGTCAAAGATAATGGCATTCAAGAGAATGCTAGTTCTGGAAACTAGCTTTCAGGGGTGAGTTTATATTTGTTATTTTCCAGAGTTGCCTGCCTATATTATTATTAACTGTGATCTCATTAAGAAAAACAAATTTCACATATGCTAAGCTGGGCCAGGATGAATGTGTATTTTAATTTAAGATCTTTGGGAAACATACAGATAATATTGTTGACTTAGTATGTGTCATCAATCTTCCAAGACAGTGCAAGGCACATGCTCTTAGGGTCTGTCTACCCAAAGAGGTTTACAGGAGATGTCTGTGGTCATTTGAAAGATTCATCTCGCTATAAAATTGCAATTGACTGAATTGATACTTGAGTCTTAACAGTCCTGTTGTGGAAAGGAAGAAAAAAGAGAAAATGTTTGTTTGGCATCTGTGAAAGTTAGAAAAGGTTGCGGCATGCAAGGAGTACTAGGTAAACTCTATTACCCTTTGTTTATCCTTGACTATGCTTCTAGGTTTCGTATCCACTAGCAAATGACATCTGGTTTTTCATTTGACTATGGTGCTCGTTTTCTTTCTTAAATGATTGTGTTAATGTTGCGGTGCCCAGCTAATCACCAGCAGGGATTGCAGTCTGTGTGTGCACAAACTGCACAAACAGATAGGCACACGCATCTGTGAATATGTGTTTGCATACAGAATCATAGAATCATTTAGATTCGAGCCATTAACCTAACCCTGCCAAGGCCACCACTAAACCATGTCCCTAAGCGTCCCAGCTACATGCCTTTTGTATCCATCCGGGAATGGTGACTCAGCTTCTCAGGGCAGCCTGTTCTGATACGTGGTAACCTCTTTGGTGAAGAAATTCTTTCAAATATCCAGTCTAAACCTCCTCAGACTGACATGTCTGTGATTCCTAGTATGAAGATGAGAACACCTGTTGCCTTGGTTCTATCAGCCTAGAGACTCCTGTGCATGGAGAGTGTGCTGCCCTATATGGCCTATATATATGATATACTTATATACCCATACAGGCAAACGTATCTCACGTGAGCAGTCACTGTGTGAGAGAGAACACTCTTGCAAGGACTACACCTCCTACTCACAGGAGTCCAAAGCATGCATTGTAATTTTTTTTCCCTTACGTTGTTGAATAAACAGATAAATTGGAGCAAATGACTGCTTTATTGTTCCACGTATTGCTTAAAAACTTTACAATGTTAATCTCTTTCGAAAGATACTATAATGAAGATATACTGAGAAATAAAATGAGAAAGCATCATTACAAACATATTATACTTTGCCACTTCATACAGTTCAATTAAAACAGAATATATCTGTTATCCATGTCAAGAAAATTTAGAGAAGAATAATTGATGGATATGAAATTCTTCTAATTTGCTATTTTGTTGCTGTACTTTCTTCTTCGAATATTGATAATTTTTTGGAAAAACTGTATGAACACACTGTCCAGTTAAAGCTTGGGAGTGCTTTTGTATTGGAGAGCTATAAAGTCGTGAAGACATCACTCTGACTTTCAGCCAAGCATGTAACCAAGCACATTTCTGGACAGGATAATGTCTAATTTGATTCTTGTTCTGTAAAAGGGACAGTCTTCTGCTGGTTTTTTTTTTTAAGAACTTGATATCCATTACCACGCGAACTCAGTTCTGCCAGGAGTACTTACAAACAGCATGGGGAAGCATGTGGTTTGGTCAAGTAGGTCTTTCCTTAGTATCTTTAGTATCATCTTTAGTACTGGAGTGAAGCTTGAAACTACAAAAGCTAAAACAAAGTCTCAAACAAACATAGTATCTTGGGGCAAACTCTAGCACTGATGAAAAGGTACCTCTAGTGTGATCCATGACAATTTGATCACCATGTCTAACATTCAGAGATCATCAGCCAGAACAAAATCAGGAGAAAAACCTCCTTTGTATTAGTATATTTGATGATTTGGATGATTTTTCATTCCTGAGCCCTTAACTTGCATGTGACAACATTTTCAGAGCTTTTCTGTGTCTAAGCAAGATAGAGTAATAGAAAGGTCAGGTTTTGTTGGTAAGAAAACAGAAAAGAAACTGAGGTAAATCTTTGAGAAAAGTAGGAAGTATGATGAATCAAAATATAATCGTGAATTGGCACCTACTTTAACTCTTGTCTAACTTGACTCTGGGCATAGATAGAAAATGTGCTTGTAATTATTGTGATTAATTTGTATTTCATTATCATCATAATGTTCAGTGAGGATTTGTTCTTGTTGTGCTATGAGCTATATGGCCAGAGCCAAAAGAGAGCTCTGTGTGCATGTTATGTATGGAGATGTGCCAGGCACAGAGTATGTCAATCAGATATCATATAGATGTGCATACTGGCCAGCTGTAGTATGCTCCAGGAGAGTGTGCTGCAAGTCTTTGTGCCATTTTGCCCATCCTGGAAGTTGTATTCCTGACTAAAATTCCCTTATATGAAATTCTGTGGTATGTGTCCCATGCTGCTGAAGATGTGAGTTCCTAAAAGGAAGGATGAATTGAATTTGAGGTTTCTTATTGAGAATTCATCATTGAGAATGTGTTTGCACCACTAGAATAACTTGATGAATTTGGTAATTTTATTTTGGGGTTCTTTATTCTGGCTAAAGTGAGATGTTTTCGAGAAATACATCTTTTCAGACACAATTCAACAGTAATTTGTCTTAATTTCAAAGTCTACATGTCTTTATCATGTACTTTGAAGATGGGAGGTAAAGGGACTAGTAGAGCATGTGTACCTTTTCCAGTCGCAGAGTAAATACAGAATACATCCATATTAAAATAAACTTCTCAGTAATTTATCTAGGCTTTTCTATAAAATAGATTATTTGATATCTTCTTATGTAATTCTGTTGTATGAAGATTCATAATGGAATTACCAGAATTACAATGAAATAGAAGTAATCATAATGACTCAAAAAATCTTATCAGAAGTAGATACATTTGTCAGCTCTGTTATCTAAAAACATACTCCTTGTACTACTTTTTAGAAATGACTGATTAACCTTTCAGTGTTTCCTTAGGATAACACATTAGTAGCAGACTGTTATTTCTGATAGGGCAGACTTTACGTAAGGTAGTTAAGGGACAGCTTGGAGCACTGACTGCATTTCAGGCCTGCAAATAGCATACCTTCAAACACTGACTAAGGGTTATGGTGATGTATTTTAAGGTATCACCAAATTTTATCTTCTGTAGCTTAATAGAAATGCACTGAATGACTTTTGAATTGTTGAAAGGTTAACAAATCAAAGTGTCTTTGGTTGGATGACTGCAGTATTTCCATTTGGACCTATAGTACTGTCTTGTTTTTTATGGTTCTATTTTTTTTAGGACTTAGGAGTCTTGGATTGGTATTCTTCATTGTCTGAATTACTATAGTACTGCTGCTTCGGAGGGAAAACTGTGTTACCGTTCATATGTTTATTGATGCTGCTCTGCAAGGAAAACGGGAGGTTGATTCTTTCTGTTCCATGCCTTGCACATGTAAAATAAAGTACAAATTTGTTTTACAATATTCCATAGTAGAGTATAATGGCCAAGCAAATCTACATCTAGGCTTGCAATGGTGGAACACTCTAACACACCTGGGATCTTGATTTCACAAACAGATTTTGGGTACACAGATCAGGTTTTTTATTCCCCTGGAGTATACTGTAGTTTAGTTTTTCCCTACGAGTTCATATTTTGCTCTGTTTTGGAAGTAAAGTACATCTAGAGTACACACAAGGATTTACCAGTTAAAGGGCATCTACAAGGATAGGCCCTATCTTGTATCTCTTGGTCTGCATGGGTTTTCAGTGATGAGCACTGTGCTGGGTGTTGCACAAACCCATTGCTGTACTGAGAGCTGGTTACTGTCGCAAACAACTTGAGGTCAGAGTCACAGAGGTGAAACTAATGGTGTGCATATTCTTCAGCTTCTAGTTTAGGACTTGCTTATTGATATCAAATAGAACTGCACTCAAAGAGTAGACCTGCTCACTCCAGATATCATCTGCTCAAAGAAACTTGTAACTTTTAATGCTCAGTGCTGATCAGTAGATTAATACTTATTTTGTATTTGTACACATATGCAAATACAGACCGCCTTATTTAAAGGTTTAAATTCTTGATTTTAGTGAATATTGCATGGTTACCATCAGTCTGTGTTACACCAGCTGAGCAGTTATAGCTGTACAGACTAGGACAGAGTCTTTTCAGTATTTCATATCACTACTGTTACTCTCAAATGTACAATAAAAGTCACTTTCAAGCTTTTATTTAGGCAGTTCCAGCAATTCTTTGGAAGTGTACAGTTAATGAGTGTGGGTTTTCAGAATTAAAAATAAGGTGAATAAAGGGCAGTGAACATTAACCACAGTCTCTGGCAGAAGCTAGAATAAAATTTTTCATTTTGAGTATAAGGAGTTTTTTAAAGGGCAAAGGGTTTAAGATATAGGCGGCTTCATTAAAGAGGTGACAGTTCACTTGTTTCAGCATTTCATACAAAGAATTGTAGCCAATTAACTGACGAGTGCATTCAGATATTACGGTGGATACACTGATATGATAGAACTCCATTATCAACTGTTATGAATAAAAATAGCATATTAATTTACAAACTGCCAGGAGAACCAGAATATTTTCACGAAATACCTTGAATAGGACAGTATTTTTTTTTTTTTTTTTTTTTTTTTTTTTTTGGGTTAAATAATCATTTGAGATGTTTATGTATTTTATATTTAATACAGGCAGTAATGAACAACTAGTTCTGTGACCCCTGGAGCAATGGTGGGCTTGCATCTTATGTAAATGCTTTTTCTTGTAGTGTTTCTCCTATTTTTTTTAAAGTGATTCTCAAAATGGCAGCTGCTCCCCAGTATGTCCTGATGGAAGACAAATCAGATGATATTTTTCTAAAGAAGTTAAACAAAAATTTCTCAAATAAAGATAGTTACTTATGTTATGTATGGTTATATATGTTTTCAAAAGAGTAGTATGCTGTTATATGGCCTGTTTTTGCTTTGAGTCTAATTGGTTATTTGTACATGCAATTATCTGATTTATGTTCACAAATTTGTAATTACATGTGCAAGTTATATGCAGAGATGAATACAGATGGTTGGAAAACAAGCCTTGAAGCAGGACTGTTCATTCCAACTAAAGTTCATACATTGAAATCATTGTTTCAGGCCATATGCAGACTCTAACAGCCATAACCACAACAGTTAGGCTTGCTTCACACTAGGATTCATCTCAGCAACTTAAAGTAAAAACTTTTTTAAAAAAATGAAAGCTTAAAATTCTTTTAGATTGTGTCATTGTGGATCAAGCCTGCCTTTCTGGCCTATTAACTCCATGCTTGACATTTTTATAATATATATAGTAGATGATGTTTTGAGGGGATGTTTTTAGAATTAAAAGCCTAAGAAAAGATGAAAACAGTTGAGGAAAAAATAGGCTTTGCATCTGTTATAGTTTGGGGTTTCATGTGGGTGAATAACACTGTTAGAAGGAATCATTTAGCTTGCATATTTAAATTTTGGGTGCGGTTTATGCTGTAAGGTTGAGTGAAATGGGAAAGGCATCTGTTATAACTTGACAGAAAGAGCATTTTGTGGGAAGCATGCACTTTATGTGACTACTCTTTTCTTCTTTTCTTTTCTTTTCTTTTCTTTCTTTTCTTTCTTTTCTTTTCTTTTCTTTTCTTTTCTTTTCTTTTCTTTTCTTTTTTCTCTTTTCTTTTCTTTTCTTTTCTTTTCTTTTCTTTTCTTTTCTTTTCTTTTCTTTTCTTTTCTTTTCTTTTCTTTTCTTTTCTTTTCTTTTCTTTTCTTTTCTTTTCTTTTCTTTTCTTTTCTTTTCTTTTCTCTTTTCATCTTTTCCTTATTGGTAGTTGCAGAATTATTCTGAAACAGTGGAAATAGAGGAAATAAATACAATTTTTCATGGTTTTCTTGTTGATATTGCCAGTATTCCTAACGAACTTTATTCAGGATCACCAATTCTGTGATTCCTGAGTACTGTTTCTGAAGCAAGGTTTATATGATGGAAAAAATATATCAATATGGTTTGAATCTATGCATGAGTTCTCTTTAATAATTGCATTTCATTGTTCATTCAGACTTATTTTCAGCTCTAGCTTGTATGGCTGTCATCATCAGAAGTTTGTGTTTCACAGTTATTACATAATCATGAGAGCCAACATACTTAAATGTTTTAAGAACTTCCAGGAAGATCTAGTGTTTCAGCTAATTAGATAAAGCAGTGAACTTTTTGACTTAATTTGATTCTGACATCATAATTCTGCCACCCAACAGAATTAGCCTAATTTCTTATCTATTTTTCCCTTTCCAATAGATGATTTACAGATCTCAATTTCATTAAGAGAACAGGCATCCGTCTGTAATATTTTGAGCTTATGTACAATCACAGCTGTATTCAAAGCTGGTACTGTAACTTACACCAGTAACACTCAGATTTCTAACTGGTTTTATTTCCTTTCTTGTCCTTTAGGTCATTCATATATTCAAGTAACATGATCAGTCAAGGAGAATCTTTTTCTTGTATTCTTTTGTTGTGTTTGTAGTAGGACTTCAACCATCAAGGGAGAACTGGCAGATGTTGCTGTAATATATATATTATATATTACAGCAACCTTGTACCTTTATCTCATACTCTTGTATCCAGAATATTACTAATCTTGCTGAAAAGCAGAGTGATTTGGGCTGCAGTGTTGAGGAGGATGGAAACGACAGGCTGTTTGCATGACAGTTCTGTTAGGAAAAGAAGTAATTGAACAAGGTCTTTTCTACCCCAGCAAAAGAGTAACATCCCAGGGCTAACCAGTGCTCCTGTATGACTGAGGTAAATGACTTTGGAATGGGATAGGAAGGGAAATGTATTTTCTTCCATTTATTTTTCTTCCACTGATAAACTGGTACTGCATTTCCGACACAATATCCACTTTAGGCCGTTTTGGTTCAAAAATAGCAGTAAAGTGTTCTGTTACTGAAATGCAATAATATTTCATTAGCATGATTTCTCCACTGCTCACTCCTGCAACACAACCTAATTCTTTTGAAGATCATTCATGCACTTCTTTATGAAGATTTTGAAACAGATCTTTGTATTTATTTTTATCAGCATTGTTTGCTGTCTCAGTAAGTCCTAATATATCATGAGTTCAGCACTAATTATTGCGTGAGAACATTTTCTCTTTAACTGTGAGAAGAAAAATAAATTTAAGGTAATTGCACTGAGAGTTTTATTGTTTTACAAGACTGCTGCAAGTAAAAAGGACATGGTGTGACTTCTAATGGTTGTTTTACTAACTGCCAAAACAAATGTATGCTCTGTCTCAGAATTGCATTTTTTGCTTTGTTTTTGAGTGGGAGCAGAAGGGGAAAACCTAAAATAGTAAAGTATAAGGTTTGGATCAATGTACTTTGTCATTTTTTTGCCTTTAAAATGCTAGTTCAGTGCATTAGAAATATTTATGAAGGTTACCTTGGCAAGCGTTTTCCAAGCAAAGGAATTAAATTGCACAAAAGGTTTAGTCAGTCTTCCTAGACCTTATTTTTCAGTACTGACACGCCCTTGGCTCAAGTCTTGCTAGTGTGAAGGCTGCACGTATGAGAGCGGCACAGAAGCTATCCCAAAACCCAGAAGTACCATGTGGGAAGAGTCCACTGCCTGTGGTTACAGGGTGTCACAGGGCATCCCTGCCTTTGCAGTAAGTCAGCAAGTGACATCTTCGGCCCTTTTGCAGTGTCCATTGTATGGCGAGCACATAATAACTGCTTCCAGTGGCTGATCACCTAAATTTTATTCAGCCAGCTTCTTTGAGGTCAAAAGTTCTGTGTCAGGCTTTGAAGCACTAAGGGGAGATGGAACAGATGAAAAATAAAGCATAGATTTTCAAAATGAAAATGAGATGCAGAAACACTGATGTAGCTAAAATTGGTATTGATATTCAAAGCTGGTTTAGGCAGTTCTGAGAACTTTAACAATACATTAAATAAATACAGCAAATGCTTGTTACAGATTTGCTGCCTATGACCTCTGGAACATAACTTTTCCAGCCAATCCCCAATATTACTGACTATAAAACTGCCTGGCCAATGGTAACTTCACTGCATCATGTTTGCCCAGCTACAGATGAGGACAATATTTCTGTGCACTAAACTCGCTCACAGACAAGATTAAAAATAAAACTTTAAATGTAGAAAACAAACCCTGAAATTAATTAATTTTGTCAGGAAAGGCAGTTTACCTTCTCACTGCTGGTCAGACTTGCAGTTTTCTTTTAGGGGTGCTTCATGTGTTTAATAAAAATTATTTTAAAGAGTGAAACTTTGTTAATCGAATGTTAATATTGCACAATTGTTCCTCAAAATCAGGACATGAGAAAGATAAATCACAGAATTATCTCAACATTTTTCAACTTTTCATTTCCTAGTACATGTTTTGCCATGCAATTAGTCATCTGTAAAATGCTAGTGACATGCTCTTAGAGTTATTTGCTACTCATGAAGACTTTCAGCTGTTTTTGAGCCAATGCCTTCCTTGGTGCTCTAAAGTCTTAACAGAAATCAGTGGGAGGTCTACACATCTAAGGCTTTCAAGGATGAGACCCTTAAATTTTAAAGTCAAGTCTGTCTTCTGGAAGATAATAATAAGAGCTGAATGCAGCCTGGTTACTTTTAAAGCCAAGCAGATAGGTCCATACTATTGTCGCGTTGTCTCTTTCCATGTGATTGTACAGGACCAGGTTTTCTGTTGATTATGTCTGCTTTTAATTGTTTAGCACTATCAAAACATTTCCAGGAGCGAGCTCATACTTGATAATAAAACTGAAATTATGTAAAACTTCAAAAATATTATCAAAGCACAACATTTTAACTGATAAAGAACACTGATTCTTCAATTTTTTTATTCTTAAATTCAACCATCTGTTGTTTTCTGGATTTGATAACACAGGAAGGATGTAAGACTAATATATGTTGATCAAGAGACCAAAAAATAACCATATCCTCTGCTTTAAATGTACTCTCAATTGCTTCTCATGCTAATCACAGTGCAGTAGACATATACACCCTTTTTCTTCAAAGATGAAAATGCTACAGTCATGGTATTCCTTGATGTATTTATGAAATTGAAGGGACGAAATACAAATCTGGCTGAAAATGGATGGATTTATTTTCAGTCATTCTGGAAAGTGCTCTGGTTATCTAATTAGCTGATGTTAATGAAGAAAATATTTGAGTCTTTCAAGATTCACTAATCTGCACCTTGAGTTCCTCATTCACATAATGGCATATTGTAACTGTAAATCAGGATAATTTCTACAAAAATAAAGATTAGTTGTCTGTGGGAATGTCTTTTAAGACTTGAAAAAAGTCTGAAAATTTTATCACAAACTGATACAAGCTTATAGAAGGCAGATGGGTTTTCATGGGAATAAATACATTTAGGTGCTTTACTTTAAAAATGTGACTACTAAGTTAGTAATACATAATCCTATAGAAAGGTTTCATCTACTTCTTCAACATATGTTATCTCACTATGAAAATTTAAGATTTAGAGCAGAAAATACCTGACATTCATATTTCTGGAAACAGAGTGACAATCTATTGCATGTCTTTTCTAATGGGTAAGCAAGGAACTGTTAACTTCCCTATAGACTTCTCCCCAGGTCTTTAAAACATTTAATCATTGTGGCTTCCTTGGAATCTTTGTTGATATTGTCTAATTTCTGCTTTCTCTAATTTACTCTTCAAAGAATGAAATGGTAGACAGGAAGATCAGCTATGACTTCCAGATGTAGCTGTTTCTTCCAGCGTCTTCTTGTGGAGTCCCAAAACACTCCTTGACTTATCTGTACTATGACCCTGGCTATTCACAAGACTTACTTTGGCTTTTGGGGCTTTGGCATTTCAGACTGTTTGTCCTAGCTCTAAAAAATCCAGACTTTAGACATCTTCAAAATCAAAATGGGTCATCTTTGAATAGTTTACCCATTGAGATAATTAGCATTTCCAGAAGAACTCAAATGTGCTTTCGGCAAAACCAGTGTAGTTCTTCCAATAATTGTATTCAGATGAAAGACAAAATCTTACAATGTCTTTTATATGTCTATAAAAGCTTATATACAAAATCTAAATTTGAGTAAAAATAGTATTGTCATCAGCTTTTAAATGATGATTTTTGTATCTCAGTGTCATCAGCTAGAAGAACAGCTTACATTGCTCTGGCATTTAAATATATCTTTTACGTAATAAATCAACTCGTAGCTATTTAAATTGTATTTTGTTTTCATACTGAAGACAAATCTACTGATTTTGATACAAAATAGGAATATGAGTGTTTTGAAGGTTTCTTGGAATGAAAATGAACATGTCCTAATCTAAAAGTAAATACGTCTTTACTATACTCAAGTTTATGAAAAATACCAACAAAATGATTTATTAAGCTATTTTTATCGTCCTGTTTATGATAGTTAAACTAAACTACTTTTGATTTTTTTTTTAAAAGAGTTTATCATATAGCTATAAAAATGATAATGAACTACAAAACAACATGCAAGTTTTTAATTCTAGTCAGAGTGATTATTTTTTAAAGTAATTTTTTCATACCATTTCCCCCACAACTTTGGTAATGATTCATACAAAATACTTGCAATTCTTATAGTTTGAAAACAAATCTTACAAAATGGCAGTGTTTCAAGTTAGTAGTTTGGTTAATGAAACAAATGCGTAACAAATGACAACTAACAAATTAAGTAAAGTATTGTTACTTAATCAGTTATTAAGGACAATTAGATTTATTAATTTTAATTGTGTATTGCATAGTGCCTCTAAATCAGATCTTCCAGGCCTTAAGAAATAATTCTTAATGTGTCTTACAGTGTTTTTCTGCCTTGTTATAAGAAAAAAACCCATTTCTTAAATAGATAAAGGCCTTTTAATAGTAGATTGGAACTAGTGTCATTTAAAAATTCAATTTTTAACCTATTTAACCTATTAAATAGGTTTCCTTCTCAGAAATTTCCTTTAAATAGAATCACAGAAGCTGAGTTAGAAGGGCTCCATGAGGATCATCAAGCCCATCTCCTGGCCCTGCAGAGGACCATCCCCAAGTCACACCATGTGTCTGAGAGCATTGTCCAAACACTCCTTGAACTGTCAGGCTTGGTGCTGTGACCACTTCCCTGGGGAGCCTGTTCCAGTGCCCAACCATCTACTGTGTGAAATATTATTAGTAAGATTGGAATTGGGAGTTTAGGACTTTATGAAAACACTTACTTGGTAAACTTTAAAACAAATCATGGAATGGAGTTGGGTTCTGGACTTGTTTATGGCTTGGAGTGTGACCCCTCCCTCCCCCCCCCCTCCCCCATTTGTATACAATAGCACAAGCAACTTGATTGTAGAAAGTGACCAAAGGAAGAGTTCTGCCTTGGGTACTTCACTATCACTCACCTATAATTTGCTGCTGACCTTTGTTTATAGATTTGGTCCATGACTGTCTTCCCTTAGGCTCTGAAGAGGGGTGGTTTTATTCTTCAAAATCAAAGGCAAGAGCATGCAGGCTTCACCATGGCTATACTTGGTAGTAAACATCAAAGACAGTCTTTGCAGGTGTGAACTTGTTGTTTTTAAAGACCTGGAAGTCATTGGTACATTGTGCATAGTGCCACATTACCCTGCTTGTGTTCTGTTATGCTGTTGTCAGACCCTTCAATAATCATATCACAATAATGATTTGAGTACTTCATCATAGATACTTAAATGAAACCATTAAAGTTTTCCTACATAGTGGCATTTTTTGGTGGGTGAATATATTAGAAACACTCCATTTAAATCAGATCATTTTTGTCTATAATGTTTTGTTCAGTTTTATATGTATTCATGGGATGTTTATTTTTATTGTAAATCACAAAGGAAATATCAAAACCCGAAGACACTTGATTTGGTTTTGTGAGCTGGAATAAGACAATATTCTTTTTCTTCAGCTGTTTTTCTTTTAGTTTTGAACTTGTAATGCGACAATTTTGTTTATATTAAAGAAAATCAAAAATCCCAAACCAATCAAAGAAATTACCAAGCTTATAATTTTAATAATGACCTCAGATCAGGACATTAAGTTGGGAATTAATGATCAGTTAAGGTTAATGACTCAATGCCTTGAGTCATTAAACTTCAAGAAAATGCTCTGTACTTTGATTGTTTTTGGTTTATTAAAGTTAGGTTGTAGAAGGTGCCAAAAAAGGAAAACAAAAGAAGGTATTTCCAAACACAATGGAAACTAATAAGAACAGAAAACAGAGGTATTTTATTATCTGCCTCATTCTGCAGTCCCAGCATACCTGGGACTGATTAGAGTTTTGCTATTATGAGGACTTAAGGAGCAAAACCTTTCATACCCACCATTCTTTTTTTTCTTGTTCTGAAACAAATGAAGAACTTCAAATGTTTGGCAGATCATAGGTTAACGCTGCGGTTCTAGAGCAGCACACCACCTTATTCTGTGAAGTTACTCCACAATGTTCCCTAAATGAGCAGTTACAGGATGTTGCAGTAGCACCATGTACATCAATCTGTACATAGGAACACAAGCCTTTGGATATACATTGTACGAGCAGGTACATATTTGTATGTACACGGGCAATAAGTATTTTCATTGTCATCCGTATCTAATTTGTATGCTACTTAGGCAGTCCAGGAGATGGAAAGTTGTGCATGTGAGCATTAAACAGACAAGGAGCACTTAAACCTGAAGCCCTTTATTTTTCTGTACTGGACACATGTAAGTTGCTGTGATGGTGGTTGCTCAACAATATCTTACAAATAATTCCGAGTCCTTTCTGACATAAAGTAGTATATTTAAAGTAAGGTGTCTTAGTGAGATTTTCACTTTAAATAGAATAAGGGTTAAATGATAACTTGACTTATCTTTTAAATGACAAAAAATAAAGAAATTGCAAGACCTTTTCACACATTAGATATGTATTGTCATTTATCATCTAGATATCAGGCTAGCAGTGCGAAGTAATAAAACATATCATCGAAAAATGTGCTATAGGTCTGAATCACTCTTTCATTCCACCTCCCAGCTAACTGTAGTATTAAATCAAACAAGCAGAACATTTCCTTAGGCAGCCATTGCCTTTTAATTTCCTGAAGAACCTTAAAATATCATTCATTACAAGTACTACACATATTTGGTTTTTAAAAGTCTCATAAATCAATAGCAGGCTGACTGTAATAATTATTACAAGTTAGTGCATAATTTTCGTGCTGAAGGCTGCATGCAGAACTTTAGCATATGCAAACGAGGCAATTCAAACTGTGTATAGATATTAATATGAAGAAGCAGGTAACGAGGTGCAGGCTATGAATTATGCATCAAGAGCGGCTGATCTTCAATGAGGAAAATGAATTCAGCATGTAATCTAATTAGTGATGGAAGTCTATTACATCTAACTGCAAAAGCAACCGTCCTTGAAACAAATTTATTTACAGTCCATGTTACCACTTGAAACAACTTTGAAATGATGTGTAAGACAACAGCTTAATTGTAAAAATTTTTTTGTCTGTTTGTTTCAGTTCTAGACCTGGAAGGCCTCCTAAGAGGACTCAAAGTGTCACCTCCCCAGAGAATTCTCATATCATGCCACATTCTGTCCCAGGCCTAATGTCTCCTGGAATCATCCCGCCAACAGGTAGGATCACTAGAAACACCTTCACATGGACAATTGTTTGAATTCATGGCTTGTATCCACTTGTTAATAGATTAACAGTCTAGTAAAGCAGCACACAAATATCACAATAGCTCCCCTAATGTCACCTTATTGGTACACAAACATGTTGGATGTAATGGAAATCATGGCAGCTTAGTACTCCAAAATAACTGAACAAATAATAATTCTTTATGATTTTTCCCCTCTGTTCTCTTTCTTTATAAACAAAAACCTTTCAAAGCGTGAATTACCTATCATTAGACAATAATCTGCCTATTAATTTTTAATAGATCAGATATCTTCTGCTTTTTTTTTGCTGTTTTGCTCCATTAGATAATGTCATCATGAATATAGTTGCCTGGAGAAACCAAGTTAGTCAAAATAACTCCATGCTGCACATGTCTTTCTTAATTTTTCATCCTGAAATTCTATTTTTGATATGTCTCCTGAGGCCTTACACTAATGTAAAGTCCTGTAACAATCTGATTCTCATACTACTATTTTCTTTTGAAAGTTACTATACCATCTCCTAGCAGTGGCTTGCTCTTAGACACAGTGAAATTAAGAAAGGCTGTATTGCGGGGTGGAGATGAACAGTCACCCAAAGATGGAGGCACCCAACAGTCAAGCTGTTGGTGGTGCCACATCTTCTCTTTTCATGTTACAGACCAGTTAAACTCTGGGACTTCTTTCAGCAAAGCCCACCTGAGCTTCTACTTCTTCCTCAGTTGCTTTCCACTTATTTGCATGGCTCAGTCTCTAACACAGATTTTCTCTGGACAGATCAAATAGAGAGGAAGATTACTTGATCTTGTGGACCAGATGGATGGGTGGATGTTTCAGTACATGCCCATGATCACGTCTCTCTAAGTACGAGCATGATCCTTGGCATGGTTTTGGTCACAGAGGACTATAATTCCCAAAAGAAACGCTCAGTTCAGGAAACACCAAATACCAGAAAGTGTTTGGATGTAAATATCTCATCTGGAGGAAGGAGGAGAGTGAATAAAGCTTAGCTCAGTGGACTGAAGGGGACCTGTACTTTGCACTTAGGCTCAGAAGTTGCTTTACATGATGAGATAGACACATAGCTAGAAATATTTAAATTGAAATTCACAGTTTTTTAAAGATGAAGAGGAGTGACAAAATGAAGAGAGGTCAGCCAACAAAGATTGGTAAGAGAGAGGTATAAAATAAGGAGAGGGAAGGAGGGATGAGACTGAGAACATAGGGGAGTACCGGAAAACATCAGGCAAGTAGGACTCACAGTGGTAGTCTGGGCAGGTGTGACCAGTAAAAAAAAAAGAATTGGGATTAAAATACAGTAGAATTTACAGGATAAAATCTAGTATAGAAAATAGAGATCGTGCAGAGTGAATGCATCGTGAGAATAGTAGATGGGATCTGTGTGGGGAGAGAATGAAAGTTTTTATAGGGCGGAAACATTCACGTTCATGAGGGAGAGATCAAAAATTGCAGAAGCAAAGGGAAAGTATTTGGGGGAAGTAAGGCAGGAAAATATCAAAGAAAAAAATGCATGTGAAAAGTAGAAAGGAGATGAAAGAAGTCAGAGACAAATAAGCAGGCACAGGAAAAGAAACCTTGTCAACAGTATCATTTGGGGTTTTGTGTTACAGCTAATATCTAAGAGCAGATCGCCTCTCGATTTTTTATTTTGAGAAAGCAGTTTAAAACCACAACTAATGCCTAAAAGTATCCAATTCCTCTCTAGTCCTTTAAAGCTGGTCATAACAAGTTAACAATAAAAATATATGGTACTAAAACCAGAGATCAAATTTTCTAGAGGATCAGCCCCCAAAACCAGATGCAGATCTTTTTAAAATGACAATTAAAAAAAATAGAAGAAAATAATTCAAAATTAAAGAAAATAGGCATATGTAAGATTATTGTTCATCAAATCCTGTTAGGATGGTAATGCTTTGTGAGTCTCTTGCAAAAGAAGAAAGGTTTAAATGCAATCGCTACTAAGTTTGAACTGGTTTCACATTACATGGCTTACCACAACAGAAGGAGTAGTATGACTTTTGCCCATTGTGGTAGTGTTGAGTCTCAAACAGCACAAAAATTGCAAACAATAACACTGATAGAAACAAGAACTGGGGCCTAGTGTTCCATGAGGTATGCAAAGGTTCAGCAAAGATGAAGAGCATCATGACAGCAGCGCTACATGACAGTCATTCCAGCATTTTATAGACTGGCAAGTACAAAAATAGACTTACAATATGATCCTATGAGTTCAAACCAATGAACATTTGTGGATCTACATTGTAAAGAACTACCAAAACTACTGAAAGAGCCCTACCAAGGAAAAACTGTGATGACTGCAGTAGGTGATGTAGGTGCCATTGTTATGTGCTGCCACATAGTTGATACAAGAAAAATCTTGCTGATTGCAAACTTTTACTCCATATTTTGACTGTATATACAGAAAAACAGTGAGTAGTTGAGGTTGTCAGGCACCATGGGAGCTCCCCTAGTCCAGCCTCCCCTGGCCAAAGTAAAATCACACAGAGCAGGTAGTTCAGGCCTGGGTACACTTGAGATTCTGTGAGTATCTTTGAGGATGGAGACACCACGATGCCTCTTTGCAACTTGTTCCAGTGTTTGACTGCTCTCAAAATAATGTTGGATTTTTTTTTACTTTTCAATGGAATTTCCTGTATTTCAATTTGTGTTCACTGGGCCACACTTAAGAAGAGTATGCCTCTATCTCTGTCCTTACCAGGTTTTCACACACCTTAGTAAGATACCTCCACGTCTTTTCCAGGCTGAACAGTCCCAGCTCTGTCAGTCTGTCTTGATATGTCAGGAATTCCAAAAGATGGTTCTTCATTTGAGAAGTTTGTGAATTTCCTTTTAGGATCCAGCTCTAAGCAGAAAAAATAAAATTACTATTAAGTGCTTCCTCCCCCTTCTCTCTCTGTTTTTTTTTCTTTATAATAACTTCTTTTTAAGCTTTCTGATTGATTTAATAATCTGAGTATAATAACTAAGTTTCCTTCCTGCCTACAAAAAAGTATAAGTGATCACACAAACAATTATGTGCTATTTAATGCTCTTTAAGTATAGAGATCTGCAATTATTAGGTATATCCAGAATACACAATGCTACGATTTAATGCATGATTTTTACTTGAAAATTTTCCTTTTTCTGAAATGTGCCACATAATACAGAAATAGAGATCTAAAGGTGGAAATCTTGATTTCTAAAGTTCTGGTTCTGCGTGCATTGTTTATGTGTGCAAATAATACTGGTATTAAACTGTATGCTGAGATTTCTCATGATATTCCAGGACTGTATATTTTTGTAGGAGGCCAAGTTAAGGGACCCTTGAAAATATTTTATATCACTGATACAAAGTCTGAAAAAACATGCAGGGAGCATTGCATCATCACTTAGAAAGAACTTGCTTTATGGAAGTATTTAGGGACTAAGATGAGATGTAGGGATGATATACAGAAGGAAAATAAAAGAGAAAAAGGGAATAATATTCCACATTTTTTTTAATGAACTATAAATTGAAGAAGTGAGGATCACCTCTCAGTTGATATTCTGTCCATTTTATTACAATTAAATAATACCCAATTACACAATTGCTGATCTATCCACTGTCTTTCATTAGGGTCAATTTATAGAATGCTCCCAAATTTATAGAAGACTAGTCACCTCAAAAAAGATAATTTTATATTTATGAAAATAAATATACAGGACCTTTGATAGTGTTACAAAATGAGAAATGTGTAATAACAGGAAATTAAAAGCTTCATGAATTGTCCAGAGAATTAAAATCTGCCTATGTTACAAATCATGTAGTCAGAAGAAAGAATTTGGTGTAGGCTCAAACAGTTGTACTGACTTTTCCAGCTTAGCTAGATAACACCTTGAAATCCTTCCAAAACTAGATGGCTCATCATAGTTAACTTTGATCTGCTATCTCTGTGTACTGCAGATCTTTTCTTGGATAATGTGCCTCAAAAGTTGTCTAAAGTTGAAAGAGTAGATAATTGTAATTAATTGTGATCAATCAGAAAAGAAGTTCTGTATGTCCTGACTGTATGATATACTTTGTGGTCTGTACTTTTATGTCTAGACTAGCTATATAACTCATAAAATGGTATTTCCATTATTTGTCATAAAAACTTTGAAAAGCCATTTTCTTCACTTTTCTAATTATTTTGGTGATTGTTCTTCAGTATTTTAGGTTTTGAAGCTGCTTTTAAAACTCCAGACTTAATTCTTCTGCAGCTTGGCCTACTGAGTCTGAAATCTACAGCTGATGAAATGAGTAACTGCAATCTCTTGTGCTTATTTCAGGAACTGCATCTTTCAAAGATAAAATGAGACTATAAAGTGCTTTTGGAAATCACTGACATAGGGCAGGATAAGAATGCTCCTTCATATATTGATATCTATCAATAGATATATCTTTGTCAATTAAAAAAAAGTAATTTCAAAGCATGTTTAATTTATTACATTATTTTTACATTAAATTAATGTCAGTAATTTTTGTTGATGTTATTACTATTTTGAACAGGTTTGCTTTATGATAGGTACTTCTATACAACTATTCCACATCTGATACCAGACTTTTCCAGTGTAAGGATATTAAGCTTCCTCTAGAATGTTTCACGCCAATGAATTATGACTACTCTCCTGTATGAAACCATTATTTTTCTTTTCTTAAGTGGTAATCTGAAGATGCAATTTCTAATTTCATCCTTATTTTCTCTCTTGCTGTGGGCCTGAATCAATATAAGTACATCCCAACTTCCATCTTGTACAAAATTCTTTGCACCACAAACTCTTTTTATGGGGAGTAAGAATAAAGAGGGAGTCGAAAGGTTTTGTATAGATTATTTTGGCTTGGAGGACAAATATTGTTCACAGATGCAGCGATTGATAAAGCGTGGTAATGTTTTTGCTAAAGTAGATGATGAAATTATTTGGTGTTTAAAGAAAGATTAATTACATAATTAAATAATTTCATTTTCTCTGGCTCATAGTTATTGGTGTTGTATTAGGCAGACTGAAAAAGTGGTTAAAATATAATTATCATTGTTACTCTATCTGCATCATATTGCCAAAGAATAAAATCTGTAGCTAGAAGTATTTTCTCTTGATAGGCTTGATCCTGTAAAGTCTTAAGAATGTATTTAACTTACTGAAATGACTAGAGTTGATTTCTGTGAGTATTCCAAGGGCTAGAAATTATAAGTTGGAAGTACACAGTACTTTTGAGAAACAAATCTATTATTCGGTTTCTTATTTTATGCACTGGGTACCTTTTGAGATCCTGTGATGGTTAAAAAGCTACACATTGATAAAACTGAGTGGCTACTGTTTGCTTATTTTAAAATACATTCCATGTTAACACAGTATTTCGGTTATTAATGTTAAATCATTTTTATTGTTAACATTGATTCTGATTGGTGTTATAGGATGATAAGCTGTTCATCTGTTGGAGCTGAACTAACTTACTGTAAGAATAAGCAACAAAGTCCTGCTTTCGGAGTGACAAACTGTAACCTAATTCAAGAGACTGAATTAAATTACACAAACATTTTTGCACTTCATTAAGGAAGTAGTCATCATAATTAATGTGAAAGCTTTTGTCATGTTCACTAGTTGATGTATCAGTGGGAAAATAAACTGACTCAACTCTGTAAATGTATATTTTCATAGATTTTAAAATAATAATTAAGGTGTAATTCAGGCCACCTGTCATCTCCTGAATGCAGTCATAATTTTCTCATATTATCATCCCACTGAATGGCTAGCTATGTTCTGCTTTATCTCAAGAGGATTTATCACTGAAAGCTACTTCTGGAAGCTCACTAGTTTTAAGTTCCAGTGAGTCTCTTACATTTTTCAGTTATAAAATCTTTTTAAAACCAAGAATTACTTGCAGAATTGAACTTTTTTTATTAAGAACTTTTAATCAAGAAGAACTTGTACATTTTGCAGCATTGTATTGTACAACAAACATATATTCAAAGCCTAAAAGATACTGTTGGAAAACTGTGTAAGTCAGAGTCACACCTCATGCAGGTTCACCCACTGCCTGTTGAGAGGCATCCCTAGATTGAACTGTTTCCAGAAATGCTCCCAGCTTTTTGATGTAAAGGGAGCAAGCTGGTTCACTTCAAAAGAGACTTTGGGATTAAATATTTAAGCAGCGAGGATTCTCATGTACTTTGACACACTCAAGGAACTCAAGAAGAAACTGAGTGAAGGTATTTTACAGTTTAGTTATAAGCTAGTGAATCCTCTCTTCTACTTGTATCTTGTGAGTACTCAGTATTAGGTTGTGATTTATTACCTTTTAGTGGAAAATCTGAGATAAATTTTTTTTGATTCTTCCTGGATCACAGAGTAACTTTGCCTTCTGAAAGCTAAGTTTGATATGGTACTGATTTCTGAATTCCCCAGTAAGAATGCTATTCCTGTAGCAGTTATATAGGATCCCAGTTGAACGACCATATTCTGTGAAGATGAGCTACTAGAAGATATTGGATAAGCCTTTAATGATATGTGATAATTTTCATATAAAGGCAGCTTTTCAGGGTAGATTTAATATGATCTTAAAAAAAAAAATATATTTCCAACTTTGGAAGCAATCCTGTCCCCAGTTCCAGTTTCTTGTTTCAAATCATAGAAGTATATTAAACACCTTGGGAGAAGAAGGCCCCCACTTTTCAAAACAATATTTAATTAACAGTCTGTTATGGTAACAGTTTTCTGTAAAAAAAATAAAATGTTAACTGAAATGAAATTAAAAACAAAACACCAAACTCTTGATACAAAAGAAAGCAATTAAAATCTTATTCTTAAAGGTAAGTATGCGGTGAAGTTATCAGTGACTACATTAGGACCTAGTAATGGAAGTGTTTCTGTAGCTTTCTGACTCCCAACATTCTATTAATTGTAATTGAAAAAAAATTTTGAAAATATATATGTTGCAGAATATGCTGATTGTTTCTTAAAATTAAATTATTCAAATTGTAAGCTTCTCAATTGTGGGTTATACCAAGATTTTCTCATTGCTCAGAGTTCAGGCAGTCTTTCAATAGAAAAACATCAAGATAATCATAATCCTGTGTTTACAGTTTTTCATATAATAAACCTTTTGGTTTTCCACCCACTCTTGCTTTTTAGTGAGACTGTTCAGCCAAAATAATTTGATCCCAAATCATTTAATTTCTAATTTGTTTAAAATGAACCTTTTGTAGAACAAACAACACATTGCCATTTTAAACATGAAGTATTGTTTTGTTAAACGCTGCCACTAGAAATGAACCTGAGCTGTTGAATTTGGAATAATATCTCAGTCTTGCAAATGCTTCGGTCCCTTATCTGAATGGTGTTGATTGTTGTAGCAAAATAGGAACATTGTAGTTCTTAGGGTGAACATAGCAAGGTCTGGTACAAAGCTCAGTTCCGTCACGTTGCTGACTGTAGTTCTGCATCATCACGACGATGTGAAGTTCCTGAATGCTATGGAGGTGCCCAGCTCCTTTCCTGTAGAGATAGATTACTTATGTTGTTGCATGACATGCTCAATGAAGGGTGAATGATTTTTTTTCTCTTGATTTTATATTTGATTTGCTACCAGTGCTACATACTGCCTTCAATAAAAATATCCCTTCAAATTTAGATATTCCCAAGTTATGGTCCATGATGTCATTATCATATATTTGGGATTCTGTAAAGTACAGGAAAAAACTGCAGCTTAATGTTTTTCACTCAGTTTGGTTTTTTTGGGGGAAGGCAGAATCAAATATTATTTTATGTGGTTGTCTAGTGGTTAAGAACAATCTGTGTGCTGTGGAGTTTTACAGATTTCATGCAAGGACTTAAATATGAAGAGAATTTTCAGAAAATATGTCAGGTAGCCCAGGTGTTTCTGTTATATGATATATGATGTAGGTGAACTTCGGAATTTACTCAAGTAATTGGTATTTTCAAGAAAAGTATGCAATGAGGCATTATTTTGCCTGGGAAGCTCTAGAAGACTACAACTCAAGGAAAAAAACCCTAACTATCTAAGTACTATATTAATTTATTCTCAGGCTCTTGGGGTGTCTCGTGCAGGGCCAGGAGTTGGATTCGATGTTCCTGATGGGTCCCTTCCAACTCAGCAGATTCTATGATTCTATGAACGTAGTTTTCAAAGGAGAACCAGCCATAAGTCATCCTTATGACTTATAGCTCTAGGAACATTGCCTGCATGAACTGTGCAAGGCACAATAGCATACCATCAGAATTATAATGAATCCACTATCAGTTGTTCACAGTGCACTGTATTGTTGTTGTTACTAATGTTGTCCTGTGCAATATATTAAGAGTTATCATAAAATAGTCTTAACTGGGAGAAGGTTTTTGAAAAGGAAGGTTGTTCTCGTTCAAGTTCAGGACTACAAGGCCAGATTGTTCTAACTTGATTCCATATCGTCTGAGAATTGCTTAACATTTCTCTTCCTGTTTGGAAATCAGAGTCAGAACTGTTTAGTGATGTGAAGTTAAGCACATTTTGTAACAGTTCATGTGCTGATCAACTGTGCTGCATACAGAAAACATTCTATCAGTTATTGCTCATGGAGCTGCTTCCAAGAGCTTGTGGTTTGTGAAAACTGGAGCTGATAGTCTGAGTTTCCATGCATTCAAGATGCTCAGTTTGAAAACCTCATTTCAGATGAAAAGACTTCTCTAATTCATGCAAAATGCAGACATAGGTAGGTATGTTGGTTGGTTGCTGTGTGCCAGAGACAGCAATTGCAAAGGCAGAGAGGGATGAAAAGTTGGGAAGGAAGCTGTGTGTGAGGGAGAGAAGGAAAGAGAGAAAAGGAGAGGGAAGGGAGAGAGAAGTTCTTTATAAGTTGGGATAACCAACTTACTTGACATAATACAAGCTAGTATATTTGCTGTTGGGTATTAATTCATGACTCTTGAAAAGTTACAAGGCTATGTTGGTATAGTATTTTATATAATAGCTTTCAGGAGTTATCCTCTTTCTACAGCGTATATGTGCACAGGAACCTGCATTTTGCTTTTCTGAAATGTTTTTAGTTACAAATGTTCTACATGTAACTCTTAAATCATCTCATTTCAGTCTAATCTTAATTGCAATGAGGTGCTCTGTTCAAGCTGTCAGCAAAGAATAAGCTGATACCACTACTAGTATTAGAGATGTGACTGGACATTTAGGAAGAAAAGTCTTAGTTTGAAGACAATGTTACTGTTACTACATGATGATATTGATCATCAATTGATGATGTATTAGTTCCTAACTAAGAAAACAGTAGCATGCTAGGTCTGAGTAAGGTGGGGAGAGGAAGACCACACCTAGTCAAGACAAAATTAATAATGTCACTGGGTTGTTTTAACTCATCAAAATCCATACAAATGGCAGATAATCTGACAGTGTGCCAACAAGTTTTTTTGAGAATTAAGGTTTTGTCAACACTACTCTTTTGTTAGGGGGTGGCTGAGATTTAGATTGACATAGCAGAAGTGGAATAAGTTGCAAGGAGTGTTTTAAATCAGCAGATGCCTCTATGAAATTTCCTTTTTACTCTGTATTCATCGTGCTGTCTGCTATGACAAGCACTAAGACCACACATACAGCTTGAACAATCCAGTTGCCCTTACTGAGAGGAAAGTTAATGGAGTAGCATTTCTTTCTGCAGATGCTTTTTAAAAAGAATGTTTCCGGCCTTTCTAGTGGAAATACAGAATTCGAGACATGAGTTGGTGTCAGCTGCATATTCCAATAATTTCCATTTGTGATTGCATCAGATTACTAGACCTACCTTGCTAGGAACCATACAATCAAGGTTATGATCTTAGAAAAACAACACCACTGCTAAAAAGGATGAAGTCACTTTTATGTTTTGGCAATAAACTGAGTGCTTAATTCGTATGTTAAGATGTATCCATCCAGTATACAGAGATCTAAATGTACATATTTCATTAAAATACTGACTCTGTAATGTCACTTAAACTGGGACATCAGTTGGTGAGAAAAGCTGCTTAACACAGAGCAAAGAATGATAGAGTTTCCCTGTACCCTTGCTTAATAAATGTGTATGAATATGGGAATAAATGAACAGTGTTACTTGGGTGATTTGATGACCAAGTAACTTACTACATCACAACAGTGCATTATTTTTGTAAGTACCAGACTACCGACAAAAAGAAGAAAAACCCTCAGAACCCAAATGATTTTCAGCATCTGAACAATATTCAATGCAAGTATTTGAGAAAAGAAAGGTGATTTTTTGTCAATCAGTACATTTGTTTTGAAAAGTAATTCATAAGATTCTACTAGATTAATATTTCCTTCAAGTGGAAGAAAACAGTGGTTCCTGTGCACTCAGGAACCATGTGACAAAACAATTCCTAAAGTAAATTTTTTTTCCTCTATTGATAGCTCAGGTTATATTCAGGCTTTGATGTCTCAGATGTACAGATGCTGAACACACTGAGGACATCATACCCCTAGAGGTGAATGGCAAAAAATACAGCACTTTTGCCTCTGTGAGCATCATGTTTGTGGAATATGGAATAACTCCTTATGAAATTGGATTTAGATTTAAAAAAGAAAATACAGGTGTAAGAACATCTCTTTATAAAATGTAAATTACTTAGATTTCTCTTAAATTTTATTTCTGTTACCACCTAGGCTAAAATTTTATATGGAAAGATTGTTAAGAGCTGACATGTATGTAGAATCAAAATAAATTAGTATTACCATAGTAGAGCATTCTTAAGTTAAATGAAAAAACTCCCAAATGCTTGCACATCAGGAAATGTCTGCACAAGACATTGTACTATTTAGGCTATGATTCCTGTGAAGAGTGACTTTCATAGCTACATCTGTGCCAATAAATTAATGATAAATAAACCAGTTCAAAGCTGTTCTTTACCTTGGATGGCAGGCATGCATCCTGCAGCTTACAACTGCAGATCTAAAATATTTTTCTTATTACAGTCTTTCCCAATCTAAGGAAAAAAATTGATCCATATATTCTCCCAAGGAAGAGTTCCTGGTCAGTTTTGCTTCTTGTACTGTCCATGGCTAATTACAGAACACATTTTGTTGCTATACTACAAAATCACTACTAGGTTGAATGTCTTTCTTGTTGAGTTTATAATGTGTTTTTTGTTTAAAGAAACTAGAGGCAAAATTTTTATGGAAGTTTTGTCTTTATCTTTTATTAGACCAAGTGCCAAAAACTTTCAGGCTTTTAGAACACAAGCACTTATGTCTGCTGCATGAAGTTAATCACTACTATGGTCTAAAAGCATCTGAAAGCAATTAAAAATGCTTATATGGAAGTTCTGTTTTAGGTAAAAGCAACTTGATTTTTCCACCTTCTGCTCACTAGCTGGATACCATTTGTCCATTGTGTGTTAAGGATGATGACTTTTTTCATTAAAATCTCTTGCAGAATCTTTTTTTGGATTCTTTAATTGCTTTCTTCTCTTCTCCAGGAGAAGACTCTTGATATTTTGAATTTACCTTTCCTCTTTTTTTTCCTCCTGTTCTGAAGACCCCAAACTAACTTCCTGGTGATGAAGAAGAAAATACATATGCATTTTCTCTATGTACATTGCCTTTATCCTTGTGCACAAAAAGAAGCGTTCGGTCCAAATATGATATAATTACCATATCCACATCCACTTAAAAATTTAAGGAATTGTTAGATGATTTTGTACTTTGAAACAAATCTTTTAAATAATCTTTTTTTTTTTTTTTTTTTTTTTTTTTTTTGTGGAATATTTCAGGTCTTGAGATCACAGTTACATTTTTATGCCCTGTAACTGCTACTGTCTGAGACTTAAAGTTACGGATAATGATTCACACATTTTTTTTAAACAGACTTCAGTCTGTATAATTTTCTCAAGAAAAATCCTTGCTTTTTAAATTATTTCATCGTTGTTACCTGCTGTCTTTATAGTGATTGTTGTTGTTATTATTATTATTATTATTACTGATATTACTACAACTACAGTGTTTTATGAAAAGATTTGTTTTCCATTTGTTTAACTGAATATCAGCTCATATTACCAGGAGGGAATTTGATGATATTAGTCAAAATATTAAACTTGGTATTGAGACACTATATTTTCTCAAAATATCTTGAGTTCCAAGTCATGTGATCTGAGAAAATATTTACTTTTATTCTATGTGAAAAAGTATTCTAGAATTTTCTACAAGTGGTCTGGAATCTCGCCTTTGTGACTTATTTTCAGCTCTCCCCTGAAAATTAATAGAAGGACTAGAATATGTAATTCTTTATTCATCCTAATTTGAGACATTTTCCTTAATGAGGGCTGGAAGTTTCACTGATTCCAGATTACACAGATTTGACCTTGGCATGAATTTTGAACTATGTAAATGGTGCTTTGTAAACCCAAAGAACTGTGGTAAGAATGAGTATGTTAATAGATCATCCTTCTTCCCTCTTCCTTTTCAGACCTACTTTATTTGATACTCAGAGTTATTTAATTAAACCTTTAATAACAAAAATAAATTTTTCTGGAAGGGGTAGCAATAAATGAAGAATAACAGTAAATACTAACAAGATTTTCCCTGGAAGGTTTTCCCTTGCCATTTATTCCAAATATTTAATTCCCTGATCCTGCCTAGCTGACCAGGCAGGAATTTCACAGAACTGTCTTTGGACAGTGGACTGGCACTTTAAAAGTTAAAAAGAATACCAGGATTTTATATTAGAAGTAATGATGTATCTTTTCAGAATTATTTATTTTTCCAACTTTATTTTTTATTAAGTAATCAAGTAAGTTAATAGATTTAGTAGGTAGCCCAGATTAAAGTAGGGCATAGGCAAAACAGAAGGATATTTAATGTAGCCCTTATATAACTTGTAATCAAGTTGGGTGAAGGTTATTGCCAATGGATTTAACTTAATTTCTGTCTGATATCTTAGACTGTTATAATTCAGTGAAACCACAGAAACTGTATTTAGTCTGCCTGTGGAAAATCCCTTTTTTCTTTGTGTAAAAAAATTTGTGCTAAGTGGGGATTTTTTTTTTTGCTGTATAATTCAGAACTGTTTATATAACCTCGGAGATAACGCTGTCTTTTGGAGTTGTGCTTGAATCTGCTTCATTGCTCCTCTTAGAATTATTCATGATCTAATTGTATTTGTTCACTTAACATGGATCCATCTGTGGCCTGCTCCCAGTAAAAGCCTCCTCATTTCATCCTCCGTCATTACATGTGAACATCTCATGCATTGCTTAGCTCCATCTCACTTTTTGTATAGCATTGTTCCTATGGTTACTTACAGGGATTATTTCTACCAGAGTTTACTATCTGATTCTTTCACTTTTTATTTGTTGCTTTGGTATAGTTTCTGCTGCCCTGACTCTGTATTCAAAAATCACATTATCTTTCATGGTAACCTGTTGCCTAGATCTCAGCATTTTTTTCAGAGATGTAAAAGATTTGGGAGCTGATTATCCTAATCAATTTATTTTTGGGGAAGAAGGTATTGGTATCATGGTGTGTGGTATGAAGCTTCCTCATTTCTTTGAACAGTTTGATTAAGTGACTAAGTTTTGGCCACTATGCTGTCTTCTAAAGAGAATGTATATTCACACCCCTCCCTCTCATTTTTCAAAAGTTAGTGATTTTGAGATTCTTCTGAATTCTGTCCCCCTTAAGTTCCTTTCTACTTTACATTGTTGTTTTCACCATAACAAAAATCAAAATAAAGATGCTCACTTAAATTTCACTTTCTGATTTTGCTTTTATGTCTATAATATGCATAAAATATAGACTAGAATAAAATAGGATAGAATATTTCAGTTGGAAGGGACTTACAACAGTCATGTAATCCAACTGCCTGACCACTTCAAGGCTGACCAAAAATTAAAGCAAGTTATCTAACTGTATTTTGGCAAGATTTTTAGATTCACTTTAGACACCTTAATACTGTTGCTTCAAGCTTGACAGATTTATTACTTCTATTGTTCTAGTAAATCTGGGAGGAATGCCATTAGGTAATGTTCTTTTAAAGAAAAGATGAAAAACACTAAACACTGATAAATAAATACGTAGCAAATGAAAAGGAATTTCCAGTGCTAACATAGCTCATAATTTCTCCTAAAGGCCTCTTAAGTCTCTTTTGCCAAATGTCTGAAGAAAATATGAACCTGAATTCTTACCTCCTTTTTTCTCTTTGCTTCCTCCTGCTTCCTAGCAGCTGCTAGGAAAATTTTGGATGATGTAATTGTTTGGAATTGCATTAGTTTTCTTTCATATATACTGCATACATCTTCAAGAAGAAACCTTGCTCCCTGAGGCTGCTTAATGAGAAATCTTTAGCTTTGACAGAAAAAAAAAAGAACATTTCAAGAAATGTTGACAAATATACCTTCTCGTGCTGTCTTTGCATTTGTTTACAACAACATATTCTTGGAAAAATACTTGCTAAATGCAGAGTTACATCTCTATGATAGCGTGAAAATACTATTTGTGGTGCACAGGATCAAAAAAGGCTGTTCACAAACCCTATCCTGTTTAAAGATCTATAAAGAGACTTTTCACAGTTCTTTTAAAATTGTAATTCTTATGAACATTTGCCAATTTCTTTTTAAAGTAACTTTTTTTTCTTTCCTTCTTTATATAAGTTTACCATTCAATATATAGAGCTGGAATTGCATAATTCTTACCAGCATGGACAGTGGGCATCTCTTTGATGCTCAGGCTTTCAGAATTCCGCACTCCGTGCCACACTGTTGCCATCTACTTTTTTTTTTGTGTAAAATATACAATATAAGAGCACTTTATTTAGAGTGCGTGCTACTGAGAACAGAGCTTTCTGGTCACAGAATTAAAACAGTTTCAGCCTGATCTGACAGCCAGAAGGAGAGAGAAAGCTGCCAGGTTTTCCAGTAAGTTCCTTTTGAAGTAGGAAATAGTTTCAGCTACTTCTCCCTCTTTGGTCTGCCATTTCCTTTATGAAAGGGGAATTAAGGTAATATTTACAATCTAAAAGAGACTATTCCTTGTCATCCTGGGTGGATCATTATTATAACATGGCAAAAGAGTTTCTGTTCCTGAGTTAGTACCTCTGTGTGGTACATATACCACATGAACATGCTGATACAGGTGTCCCACTACTATGCTCGACTCAATGAAATAAATAGGCCCATAATCATCACTGAGTATCATCCCTTTAGGTTTGCTCAAGTGAATGGAACTACGTCTTTCTGAGAGTGTTTGAGATTTTCTCTATGCTCTGATGAATTCATATTTTCAAATTTTTCTATGCAGCACACAGAAAGCACAGTGATGTGGTGGATTCTGTATTATATGAAAGTGCCTGGGACGTTTGCTGCTGTCCTATTCTGCAGCTGATTTCTACCCCTAATTCAAGACATGGCAATAACTTTTGGGACCAACCACTAAATGCTTTGTTCAGTAGAGTTCCTACTGGTAACCCAGTTACTGCTGATGTGGGCCAGATTGTGCCCATAATCCAGCTGGAGAGTACTCAATTCCGTAGATGCTCTGCATTCGTTAGCAATATGTACTCTGGCATTAAATCTAGATTTTGATTAAAAGGTGAATATTTATATTGTGAAATCAGTTTGCCTCCCTAATTTGATTTTAATAGGAAATGGGACTAGGGAAAAAGATAACTGGCAAAATATCTGACAGAAACTGATAGAAGGTATGAGAACTAGTGGAATTCAAAGTAGATTTTTTTCTGTTTTGTCCATCAGGGTCTTTTTTTTAAATATTTGTATAGAAATAGAGTCCTTGAAAGAAAGAAGGAAATAAAATATGTATAATAGAAACTGGTTTTTTCTTACAGAGCAGTACAAAGCATATATCATTTTGAGACTTTATTTTTCTGAGTTTTTAATGACTAAACTTTTAAAAACTTTTATAAAGCAAAGGTTTTTAATCAAGTATAAAGGATGTTGAGATAGTTTTGTAGAAGCTTTTTTCTGGGCAGAAAGCTAATTTTAAAGGAACTATGTACTTAGAAATAGAATTCCAAAACAGCAGATTGGTTACATTTCCGTAGAAACGGCAAGCATACAGGTAAAATATCTTCACTATATTTTTACCATCTGAGGAAAGAATTTAATTTTCCCTGGCTTTAGCCATGTAAGAGGTTAGCTATCAAGGAGGAGATTCATCTGCTAATATGTCTGAAATGTAGCTGTAGAAATCTTAACAAGTCTTCTCCTTTCATAGCCAGTGGAAAGTAGCAAACATCTCTAGAGAGTGATACATCTCAGTATAGAATAGGCCACTTGAATCACCCTCTGGAAATGCCTGTGTCTCTTCATTGGTTTGGTCTGAATGATTAAATTTTAGAAGGGTAATTTAAAATTAGCTAGGTGAAGCTGTCAATGTAGGTAAATTATTTTAAATATGTGGATGCAAAACTGTGTCCGTTAAATGAATCTTTGGAAATTATTGGTATGTTTTAAAGTATTTGAAGGAACTTAGTGTATTCTGGGTATAGTAATAAAAAGAAATAACGAAATATTTATTATTTTCATTTGCACAAGAAGTTGTATATCGCACACATGCAATTTAGCAGGCAAACAAACCACATTTTAGCCAAGGACTGAAACTTCTGATATACCTCTGGATTCACAGTGAATTGTGTCTGTTATTGGGTTCTGGTAGTTGTGTTCATGGCATAACATGTACATACTTCAGTGAACTTAAATACTGATAAATCTCTCCAAACTGGTAAGTGCTGAATTCCATCTTCACTTGCTAACTGTAATAGTTCCTCCTTAAAAATGCATCTTTAAATAACTTGTTTGGCACAATGTCTGGATTTTTTCCATGCTGTATGGGAGAACTTTAGTCTCAAAAATCCTAATGTCCTGCAGTACTTTCAGCATGTTGAAACACTGAGAGTAAGATCAGATTTGTCTAAGCTCTCCAATCAGTAGTAGTTTTCCACATTTAGTTTTATTTATTAATTATGGATGTAATTTTTCATATCATTATTGCAAAGAAAATGCTGGTAATTCTAATATTCAGTTATATATGTTTAAAAGCATGAACATTTACCCAGAGTAGTAAACCTGGACACCTTAGTTATATTGAAAGTTTATTGTCCTTTTGTCTTTAAAGTCTTTTTTTTTCCGAGACACCAGGCTAAATTTGATTGCTTATCTATTAAAGGGAGAACTTATATTTATTTTTGTATAAGTAAGGATGTGTCTTATAAGCCTTAAAAACCCCTTACATATACAGGATCATTTAGACTGTAGATTGCTTTTATTTTATTTTGTCAGTGTTTTGAGTCTCTTAATCCATATTTGCCTACTGCATTTCAAAAGGGAATCAAATTGGTTTTGTGGTGCATTAATGTTTTATGCAATATTCCATAGAGAACATTAAATCAAAATAAAAGAAAAAGGTTGACCTCTAACACTTACACCCATTTCTTATGTCAAACTGGAAGATGTTGAAAGCCTTATATGGTCGTAACCCTTCTATCTAACTGTGACCCTCCTTAACATTAAGCAGGTGACTCGATTAAACATAAATCAGGCATAAAATGCCCTGCATGAGGCAGCACAGTGAATCAAGCAAATTATCAAATGGCAAAACTCGTTCTGTGCTCTGGGCAATGTAAGCTGCCAGCACTTATACATCAAAACTTCACTCAGTGTAAGATTGATTTTATTTTATTTTGTTTATTTTAATTCCCTACAGCAAGCTGTGTTAGTTGTGTAAAATGCTGTCTGCATCATTACGTTCCTAAGAAATGCTTTTCTTGTTTAGCAAAGGCCAGCTGCAATCTTAAGCAACATAATCTTAGACTACATATGTGTGCTCTGTAGTGGGTTCTAGTGGGGTTGATATTTTGTGCAGTAATAGCAAAACTTAAGCTTCTGTGATTGTATAGATTCTTTTTCTGTTTGTTTGTGTGTATATATACACTAACAACTTTATCAAAAATATGAGCACCAAAGGTATAATGTTATAAAATTGAATCACCAGTAGCCATTGAAGATATTTTCCAGTTTCAGTAAAGATGCTGGGATTAAAGCGTGTAAGTCCAATCTTAAGGCAAGAATGAATTTTTATGTAAGATGATACATGTCTTCCTTTCACAGTTGCTTTTTATGCTGCCTTAAAACATGTCAAAATAATCCCCAGCAGAGGAGCCTAAAAGGAATGTCAGCTCTGTGGTTATGTAAATCGAATTGAGTGCTTTACAGCAGGTTAAGATTTTTATAACTCAGGAGTTGTTAACAGCCAGCTGGTTTGTATCTGTTTTTTATGGTTATTCTTGTCATAGGCAGCCTCCACAATTTTTAATTATATTTTATGGTATGTGTTTTCCCTCCTCTTGAATCCCACAGCCACTCTTTGCTTCAAAAGATATTTTCCGCTGGGAAGAGGAGAAGCATTGCTTTGGGACTCCATCATTAGAAATACTGTTGTATAATTACCTCCTGGTAACAACAGAGGAGTGTGGCTCTCCATCGCACATCTTTAACTTGCTATGCCAGGATGGGAATCTGTAGTATTCTGCACACCCCGTTAGGCTTTGATGCCTGCAGCCCTTAACTCAGACCGTTGTCTTCTGCTTTTAAGGAAACGATTTACAGTTTTTATTGCATTCACAATGCAAATTCCTCTTTGCTTCACACTTCAGGTTTGAATGTGTGCTTTGTGCTTTGCAGATTTATGGTATTCCATGTTCTGGATCACAACTCATTTTTCTAACATACATTCTCAAAAATGCCTTATTTTTAATTTTTGTTTAGTGTCCGTAATAGTGATATTGGACAAACAAAATCTTTTCAATGCTTTTATAAAAAACAGAGTAAATTCAAGAGTACTATCTGATTCCCATCTGGAGTAGAAATAATTTAACATACACTGAGCACTTTGTTGGGAAACAAAACATCATTCCTGACAGCCTGAAAAGCCAATGCCTTATTTTTTGTTAGACTTCAACAAGTTATGAAATATTTAGTTCTGTATAACTGTGAAGACATCACCAGAAACTACATTCTTGAATGTTTGACAGCATTTTGTGAGTGTCCTCCCTCTGCCAAAGGAAACGGACTGCTTGTTAATTGTCTTTAATGGTAGATCCTCCTATTGAAACACCTCCTCTCCTTGCAGAAGTAATGATGTAAGAGCAAGAGTCTTAAATAATTGATCACACAGAGAAAGCTGTTTGTTAGATGGTTAGAAGACTGTTAAGCTTGTCAACCGTAAGATAACAAAAAGACTACTTACTATAAGCCTTTTTTTTTAGGTGATGTTGAGAAAATTAACACTTGTTTTTAGTTAAAGTCTAAAATAGTTACAGTCAATCTCACTTGAAAAGCCTATTTTGAAAGTGCAAACCAAATAATAATTTTGTGTTGCATTCCAGAAATTGATTTGTGTAATCCAGTTTCATTATTTTAACAGACTGAAATCAATAGAAGTATTATCATCATACCTAATATATTCAGACATTATGACTCTATAGATCTTCTTGTATTACACAATATTATATTTAAATTTGAATGTTAAGTGTATATTCTGACCTACTTATGGTCTAATGCCCAATGTCAGCAGCTTCTGAACTTCAAATATCTCTCTCTACTGCGTTGGCTTCACAGTAATTTCTAGAGCTACACAGGGGCGTACCATGTAACTTAACATAAAGATTCAGGATAAATATTTATTATCAGAATTAGCCTATCTGGTAGGCTAATTTTTTTTTTAATATAATCCAGTAGGAAATTCAAAAAACCTTAAAACAGATAGCTTTAAAACAACAAAGTTGCTGAAAATTGTTTGAATATTAGTAAAAATATATTTATATTTGTAACATATATTTCTCATGTTTCTTCCTCTTTCTTTTCCCAATATTCATTCCTTTAGTAGTTAAGAATGAAGGTGCAAATAATAATGATAACAAAAATAAAGAAGATACTCCTTAAAATGCATAAGATAGGGTGCAACTAAATAGTGCAGAAAGGACACAACAGGAATAGCATATGCTAAGACTGCAAGATATATATTACATTGCTTTTGAAAAGCGCCTTGTACATAGATAGACAGTATATTATTTAAAAAAAGATCACCAAAAAAACCTAGGAAATCTCACAGACTTTAGCAAATTAGGTGCATACAAAATGTTTCATGTTTTAGGAATTAGAAGACTGCAGCTAGAGTTCATGGCTTCACCTCGCCACTTACCCCAGGCAGAACTGCCTGTATTTGCCAACTGTGACCCACAAAAGTAATCGTCATTTCTTTCTTCTGTAGGGCTGTTGAGGATAGTGTGTGCTGTTTAATGATATTTATTTGTTCAGGGTTCCAAAATATATCTACAGATGATACCCTGGAAACTAGAACTAATATATCGAATTTTTAATTGCGTCTTGTAGCCATACCTTAACAATTTGAAATAGAAATAATTCTGTATTGAATAAACTCTGCTTTAAAGCAGTTCTGAGCCTGCCCTAAAGTCTGTGTTTGGCTACCAATGAAATTCTGAAAAAATGAAAAGATACCTGCATATTTCAATTAGGCAGTATTATGTCAAAGAAGATACTCTTTGGGTGGCATGCAGTACATGACCTTCTTGGAACAATTCATGTGAACAAACAAAATTACACAGTTTTGACTTAGGCTAAATTGCAAAGTTATTATACATGAAGGTATTTTAGAGGAGCAGTCTTTGCCAGGTTTCACTGATCCAATGCAGCTGGAAAAATGCATCAACAGCTGAAGAGGCTGTTGACCACATTAGGCTTTAATTCACTAATTTATGTTAGATGGACATTGGCATGAGAATTTTCCCCATGTTATTACTTCTCTGTTGAAAACAAACATTGATTTACTCCTTTTATGTGTGTACACTTTTGGATTAGAAACAAACTTGAGCATATGCTTTTAGGAAGCTCTCAACTCAAAATTAATGTAGTGATAAAGAGTTAAGCATTTTTCCACTGTATCCTTGAACAGGTAACTTGATGTAATAGTTCTTAATAGACACCTGTTTTTTCTTGTCTGTAAAGGATGGAAAGATTATTAGATAATCATATTGTTCCTTTTTTCTTTTCAGACCATTTAAAAAAATATCTGACAGCTTTACAGCACAATTAGATTAGAAGTATATTTTTTAATCCTTAATATCCTGTTTTTCAGAATACGACTTCCTTTACAGTCAACAAAAAAATAACTAGTGACATTTTACAAACATAAGGAAAAATCATTATATTCCTTCTTGTGATTGTCAGTGATTTAGGAAAAGTACATTTAACACTTAACTAGCTCAGGTAACAACAGAAGGATGGAGATTTTTTTAAACTTAATTATAATAAAACCTTAAGTAGATTTCATGGAATTAAGAATTTTTGACAAATAATCAAAAATTGAAAAATGTTTTGATTTTTTTTTTAATTGCTAAACTATTGATCTTATGCCCTCCCTGCTTCAGAGTTTGAATTGACCATATGTTAACTGGAAATTCAAGCTGGTAAAAAACCTTGTATCTGTTAATGTGATGGTTTTAAGAAAAACACTACAGCTAAACTAATAAAAATATTTATTTCCTATTCTTAGTGTCTCCCAGGCTCAAAAGTGTTTTGTGACCTTTTAAGGTGCATGGTAAAATTGAAAGCAATATTTCATCTTCATAGTTCCTTTGTGGATTTTTATCCATGTACACTTCGCACTGAACTGCTGCCCTCACTTCTTAGGCAAATCTAGTTTGCATTTTATGGACTTTATTTGACTTTATAGATTTAGAACAAGGGCTGATAACAATATTAGTGCATGCTTGGCACTTCCTTTATTTTTAAAGCTTTGTTCAACTCTTGACTGATTTGTATTGATAATCCTTTTGTAGAGTAAGGAAGTGTTATCTCCATCTAATAGGTAAAGGGGAATAAAATTAAAATGTAGATGACATCTGATGCCTTCTGGTAATCTCAGAATTAAAATTCAAGAGCCTCTAATTTCTTCTTCTGATGGTATTTTTAGCTAAAAAGAGTGAACAAAGTAATTCAGATATTTTTCAGATACTTTCTTTCAGTGTGTCTTCAGATTCTTCTTGCCACCAACTAAGGATTTCTGTAGAAGGTATGCTTGGCACATATGGTTAAGCAGAGGTCTTGTAGGTGTGGGGTTATGATCTTTTTGGATTTAATTTGCAACTAACTGAAGATAAATTATAAGAAAATGACAAACAGGAGACTCAGGCCATCAGCAGTATAACCAAGCAACTGACCTAGGGGCATTTCTAAAGCTGCCAAAGTAACTGTTCATATAATCTGTCAAAAAGCACAATCCTACTGTTAGAAAAAATATCTTCCATAATTTTCATCTGGGCATTTTATATGAACACATGGGATGAGAAAAAGAAGGTTAATACATGGCGAAGTGTACTGTGTTAATGGCATTCTGCAGATACAATTGCTTCTGTAAACACTTGTGTGAAACAGTGTTAGTGAAGGACTGATTTGGGCAGACATAGCACAAAGGTAGGAGCTTTAAATTGGACTAGAGTTTGTTTTTTTGTTTATATGGTAGCTTGAAGTAAAAATGTTCATTAAAATATCTCTTTTATAAAACTCGAGCTGGTGCTGCGATTGGATGCAAAAAATGTTTGATCCTCTTGATAAAATTGGTATTTCATAGATTCACAAAACAGTTTGTGTTGAGATGGACCTTAGAGATCATCTAGTTCCAACCCCACTGCTGTGGGCAAGGACACCTCCCACTAGACCAGGTTGCTCAGAGCCCCATCCAACCTGGCCTTGAACGTTTCCAGGGATAGGGCATCCACAGCTTCTCTGGGCAACCTGTTCCATCACCCTCAGAGTTTAAAATTTCTTCCTAATACCTAATCTAAACCTACCCTCTTCAACTTAATGCCATTAACCCCTGTCCTACCACTACATGTCCTTGTAAAAAGTCCTTCTCCAGCTTTCTTGTAGCCCCTTTAGTTACTGGAAGGTGCTGTAAAGTCTCCCTGGAGTCTTCTCTTCTCCAGGCTGAACAATCCCAGCTCTTTCAGCCTGTCTTCATAGGAGAGGTGCTCTACCCCTCTGATTGTCTTCAGGACCCTCCTCTGGACTCAGTCCAGCAGGTCCATGTCCATCTTATGTTGTGGCTCCCAGCTGAACATGGTGCTCCAGTTGGGGTATCACGAGAACCCAGTAAAGGGGGGGAGTCACTTCCCTCAACCTGCTGGCCATGCTTCATTTGATGCAGCCCAGGATACAATTGGATTTCTGGCATTCTGTTAGTTTGGTGAGGAAAGTCAACTGTTCATTTAGGAGATCGGAAATATGAATCCATCCAAAATTCCTGTATATCATCGACATTGTAGGAGGCAATCTTTTTTCCATACACTGAAGCCATTTTATAACTAATTTTGTATTTTATTCTCTTTGATATGAGGAATATCAATCACTTATGCTTGAATGGTAGCAGTTTCCAGTGAAAATAGAATATTTACTAATATTCACAGAAGTTTTCCTGCAATGTAAGCTTTCTGAGAAAAAAACCCATGAGAATGGAAAAAAACTACTTGTAAATATTTTTCTTCAAAAATGTGGTCAGTTGAGACAACACTATACTTGAGAAGGGCAGGATGTCAACAGCAAAGAAAGAAAAATGTAGATACAACTGCATTTACACACAGAGATTTGATCACGGGACTTGGTGCATGTATGAATGTCTCTGTAGACAATGTGCTATCCTTATTAAATATTGTTGGAAGGACAGAATTGTGTTGATTCATCTGCCTTTATTGCATGAAACCTCACTGTATACATATGTGTGTATATATATATATATATACACACACACACATATAAATATGGTTAGTATGCAGCTTAGAGGAATCACAATTCTCCTGGGGCCTGTTATTGCCATAGAAAGTCTGTTTCGATGGATGGAGGAATTACTCTTTTTCAAGCCTGGCAAAGAAATATAGCATGTGACTAATACAACCAATTAGAGAACAGAGCAAACAAAGAGAATGCTAGAAATGTCTCATAAATTTCTTAAGGCACTGGCAGAAAAAAAATTCCTTAATGTTATGGGCTCTTAGTACATCACAGAATTAAATCCAGCAATAGGTCTACATCCTTTCAAAAGCAATTCCTGTGTTTTAATATGCCTTAAGTAGTGATGAGGAATTCAATTTTAAAGAAACTCCGCAGTTTAATACAAAAAATTGAATCAAATCCAGTCATTTTCTTTCCTGTAAATTTTATGCGTGCCATAGACATGTTTTCAGAACTAATATATTCTTCACTTTGGAAAATATCCACCAGCTCTTTGGGCTATGCAGTGACAAATATTGATTATAATCAATGTTTTATACTTGCAATCTTATTAGTTATCTATATGTCTTCCTAAGTGACTGCAAGTAAACATTAGTATCAAATTACTAGAATGATGCTCTGATTTCTAAGATAAAGTAACAATTATGGTCCTGTTCCATTTTTTTAAAAATTATTCATACTAAAAATTTTAGTCTAGAAGTCGTTATGTTAAAGACCAGTAATATCTAGAAAATACAGAAGAAATACGTGTACACTATATGGGCTATGTATGTTTTTTGTTGAAAAATAAATTCAGTGGGACTGTTGATACTTTCATTGTTATGTATTGAGATTGCATCTTGTTGTTGATTAAAGTTAGATTACTTGTAGTTGGAATAAAAATAGTGAGTTATTACCCAGATACTAATTAAATTTTTGCCTGTTATTTCTATTACTCAGTGTGTGTTGTGTGCAGTCCATCTAGCCAATCTGAATGTCAGATAAGTCTAAAACTTGGAATTTAGCAATGATCAGAAAGAAGGTCATAACCCAGAGGGATGAGAAATTAGAAAGCACACGTCCCATTTTGCACTTGTGAGAATGTTGAGAAGGTGGAGAAAAGTGATTTCCAGTAACAGATTTGTGAAAATCCGAATATGTTGATATCCTGTTTGTTAATGGCTGAAGAAAAGATTAATTAAATTATCTGCTGAAAATTGTAATCTAGTTCTCCCTACAAAACATGGAATCTGTGAAATAACTTGTCATCATATTTAGTCTTTTTGGTGGACACTACCAAGTTGAGAGGATCATGATAACATAAAACTTTTTCTTTCATAAAATATTGTTAGCAATGAACATATAATGGCTCCTTTGCTTAGCATATCATGAGGATTTCTCAGGTTTCTGCTACAGAGAATGTTGGGGCTCTGTTATGCTTGCTTATGTGATGACCTCTTGATATTTGTTCGTAATGTGTTAGACAGTGGTACCAATCACTTGTCAGCTTCAAAGAATATGCCTTTCAGAAGCAATACATACAATCATTTATGTAAATCTGAATTTACAAATGTCTGCAGGTCTTCATAATATAGAACTGCAGTTATGCCGATATGGTAGGAACTGTAGAAAAACTACTGCATATTTGTTTTCATATTGCAATCAAGTACAGTAATAATGTATCCATTATTAATACCACACTTTCCTTTTAACAGCATTAATAGTCTTCAGATGTTTACTTTTTTTGTAGCAGGCAATTGTGAGGTACAAAATAAAAGTATTCTGTTGAATGAAGTTCAGTATTCACTGAATACTCTGGGTGTGAGAGAACTCCCTTGGTTTAGGGTGATAATTTGGCCTTAGAATAAAAAAAATTATGGAGTTATTAAGGTTGGAAAAGACTCCAAGATCATCAAGTCCCGCCTTTGACCAAACACCATGCCCACTAAACATTATCAAGAAGTGCCACATCTACTCACTTTTTGAACACTTCCAGGGATGGTGACTCCACCACTTGCCTGGAGAGCCTGTCCCAATGCTTAACCAGTCTTTCCGTGAACAAATTTGTCCTAATATCCATGCTTTGATAAAGTGCTGGATCATGACACAAGTGCACATCATGCCCCTGTTGTGCCATAGTTTGAACTGGAAAGAGATACTGCGTCTTCAAATGGGACAGGCCACCAAAAAACATTCATCAAATGCCTTGGTCAGCACCCAGGGTGCTGCCTGTGGGATTTAGTGTTCTGTTACCTTGTACAACAATTAGAGCATAAAGGTGAGAGAGGGCTGTCTGTGACAATTGACTGCATTTTCATCTGAAAAAAGGACTACACAGTGTTACCTGTGAGTCATTATCACAGCTACTTTGTACAGTATCACAGTTCTGCATCACAGTACAAACTCTGCTATCACTGTTCTGTAACAGTACATTTAGCCCCATGCCTTGCCTCTGGCACAGAGTAATGCATAATGGATCTGATGAAACTTAAAAAAGAAAAGAAAAAAAAAAGAGAAAAAAAGAGCCCCAAAGCCACAGTGCAGCTCTTGAAGTTACAACACTTCTAGTGAATAAAAGAATGAAGAAAGAGAGAGGACTCTCCTGACCCTTACAGGTGAATTCTTTACATTCAGAAATGTGAAAATTCTCTTACTCAACTTGCTGTGTTAAAACAAAGGTGTATAGGTCTTGAAATAACCAGTGGGGGATTTCTGGGACTTTTTTCCACTGTTATATTGACTTCTGTCTTTCTAATGCTTGGTGAAACCTGCTTTGCACACTGCAGATAGAGAGAGGTAATCAGAAAACAGTTGTAGAATTTGTTAATATATATTGTATTATACAGGTTTATTTTTTGGGGCAAGGAGATGCACAACAATATCTACTTTAAAGCTAAATATGACAAAACAGGATTAAAATTGTTCTTTAAAGACATTTTAGGTTTTTTTAAATACGTGTAGTATATTTTTACTCCATTAAAGAATAATCCGATGGAAACTTTATTTAAAGTATCTTGAAATAGTAGTTTATATTTTAGACATTTACTGAAGGTCTACTGCTTTAATCAGCAGCTGTGATAATATTTCATCTTAGCTAAAGCCCTGAATTTCTTGCCTTCTCTTTCATTGACTAGGAATAATGCTGTATTCACTTTCTGGGGATGTCAGGAGCCTGAAATAAGTCTGTAGCTGACTATTCTTGTGCACCAGAAGTGAGAATCTAATCTTTCTTTGGGCAAAAAAATGTTGCTTTAGGATCCAAGCCATAAAGGCCACAAAGGCTTTGATAACACATCAACTAAATATTAGTGGGTCGTTTCTTCAGTGTGTCGACTGCGTGCAGAGAACAGGTCCTTCTGGGAGCACGTCCATCCTACCAGAAGGCTATCAAAGCTAAAATTGCACCATTGTGGTCCACAGCTAAAATCTCATTTTGTTCTGAAGTTGTTCTGGTGGCACAAATACTTATACACATGAATAAGTTAAATTTCACTCACATGATTGGGCATGTGAACTACAGTAGGTCTATGGGAAAGAATTTGGCAGTTCTGTTTGCAAGGCTGAGCTCGGAAGTTGTAGGGAGACATACTTCCACAGGGCCATCAGACTGCCTCAGCAGTGTTTAGATATTAGTTTAATCAAAGAACTGTGTGCCTTTACCCCAGGATCTGTGTCAAGCTGTGGATTAGGTTTATAAAAAAAACTACAAAAGCTCCTGCTGGTTGAAAGATTATGAGTATTTAGCTACATTACTGCTGTTACAGGCATGAACACGTCTTTTCAGTATTTTTGAATTGTAGCACTGTTACAATTAATTAGTTGTGTCCATCTAGTTATAAATTAGACTAAAGGCTAAGGTTTTTTTAAATACTACTGGTCTTCTTATTGCTTTTACTGTATAATTTAAGCTATAATATGCTTCTTTAAACTGGTCCCAAAGAGTATGTCGATAAAAGACATTGTAGCTAGTAAAATCTAAGAACATTAAATGAAGAAAATTCACCGAGCACCAATAACCACCAGTAACTGTCATTATGTTAAACCTTTTAATTTCTCCTAACAGCGAGAATAGTATTGTGAGAACATGAGATAATACACACAAAAAGAAGAAAAGAACTTCTGTTTGTAAAAAGTGCAGGGAAGCTGTTCTCGTAATAAGTCATTCTATTAAAGAAGAGCCGTTACTGCACTCTAGCAATGCAAATGTAAACCAGAAAGTCTTTCAGGAACCAACCATCACTGTTAGCATAATATATCGTTAGTGTATGTACATTTTGCCTTCCCACTTTTTGGTTTTTTTTGGAACTGCATGCTGTTCAGTTAAAGACATTGTGGATCAGGATTTGACACTTAAGGAAAAGTACTTTTTTATATTGTTCAAAGCTGGCCTCTGCTTTAAAAAGGCTCGGTCTGCACTTTTTTATCTGTTTAGAAGCATACATTTTTGGTTAAGAAATTGAAGACAATCTCTTTGTCTTTTTCCTAAGCTGGGGAGGTTGAGATAAAAAAGAATGCCCGCTTTAAAAGTCACACATGGCTGTAATTTAAGATTTTTTTTACCTCATTGTCCATAACAGTTGAAAGAAACCTTCAATGAAAGTTTATTAACTAGGCCAATGCCTGAGGCAATAAAGGTTCGTTTATTACCAGTTTCTTGGCTGTTTTTCTTCTTCTATTTTTCCGTTAAACTCATAGCGTAAGATAATACTTCACAAAATTAAACCTTTGACCTTCTGTGGAGTTAAGTCGCCTTTGATTAGATAAAGTAACAATTTATGGTCCAGCATGAGGTTGCACATGAAATGAATAATGCAACAGAGTGAATGAGAGCTGAGAATCTATTGCTTTTGAAAAGATGACTGTTGTTTAAGAAAGAATGTTCTCTCTTAATTGTATTGTACTGTTGCTGTGTGCATTCCAGTAGGATTTTAAACTGTTGCTGAAAACTGCAGCAACAGTTTAAACTGTATGTTGCAGTTATGCAACATACATTGTTTAATTCTGTCACAGTTGCACCAAGCCAATAATAAATTCATAATTACGAAACCCTGTGAAGCTGTAACAGTTAGTAATTTGTTGTGGTATTTGAAATGCACTTTGTGATTTCACTTTTTACTCTTCAGTGCAAAGGAATAAATCCACTAGAAAGAACAACTTCATGGAATGTAAGTCAATCAGTTCCATAAATGGCAAATATTAGTGATAAAATCATTCCATTTACACTTTCTTTTGAAGCATCAGTGAACTGGTAGTAGATCTATTTAAAAAAATGCAGTCTTAATAAAGGAAAAGGACACTGCTGCTTTCTACGTCAATGTTTTATTTCTGCAACTGTGTTATTAATTGTGGAGGCACAATTAAGCAGAAATATTTTTAGGTTTGAAGATTGCTGTGGAAATTTAGCTCTTTTGCTTGTTTATCTTAAATGCTATACCCAGGCCTCAAAATTCGTATTATAAGTTAGGAGTAGTTACAGGAAAAAGGTCTGATTAGACTGATGAACAACAGATGGTTTGAGCTTCACATACACTGGTTTTCTCCCAGTGCAGGGCTGTCAGTTTCAGTTTAGTTGCACCAGTCTAAACCATGGATGATTTTTTTTAAGTATTCCTTCCTTAATAGTATTTAAGGTACAGTTTTTTGGTTTTTTTCATTAATATGACACCTTTAATAATAGCCCTTTAAAAGATATTAAAAAAAAATTATCTGGATGAGCAGTTTATGCTGAACCACTCTAGTTAATCAGGAAAATACAGTTGGGGGACCAGACAAGATTCTTTTGATTATCCCAAAATAACAGGTAATGAAATTTTTAGGGTATACCAAGCTTGTTGTATTGGATCAATCCAGACAGCTTAACAGAAATAAGATTTCTAGATAATTGAGATTCCAGACATACATTATACATAAAGAATTCTACTACTGAAATTCAGTATGTTTTAGCGGAACATTATGGTGTAGTCTGAAGTTCTCCTTTGTGCAATCCAGTCTACGTAATCAGACCTCTGTCCTCCTGCAGATTGCTTTCCCCTTCTTGTTTTATGTATCACACTATATAAAACACCCATTAGATCAGAAACTAAGGTTAGGATCCTATTTCATTTGAAATAACTAGGCAGCAGCGTAATAAGCTACCAAAAACTTGTACCTGAACTGCTGAAACCCATGAAACCAGTTCAATAACCTACAGTGATCGGGGTCACGTCCTAGGAGGTAACCCTGCCTTTTTTTCTCAGGCAGATTTTTTTCAGATTTTAGTAGGAATTTTGCTGAAGTAAGAAGCACAATATGAAATCTGGTATTAAATCAAGAAAAGGCTTGAGTTATTTTCAAGTCAGCACCATTGAAATAAACTAGAAGAAAAAGGATTAAGCATTAATTTGAAATAATGAAAGAAGTTCTTTCAGAATTGAGATGAGATTTGGACCTCTTCCCATGCAGTGAGTAAAATGTTTCTGCAGAATGAAGTTTCCAGCAAATAAATGAAATTAAAAGTAACACACTTCTGACAGTTGTATTTTGGTTTTCTGCCTGTTCTGTGATGACAAAGGTAAAGTTCCTTGAAAATGTTGTTGAAGTCCTAAAGAAGGAGGTTGTGCAAATACATACACGTTACTGAATTTTGTAAGTACCCATAAATATATATATATAAGTATATATAAAATAAAATATAAAGGAAGCTAATAGTTGCATTAAGAAAATTATTAATTATTTATTGGAATGACTATTAGGAATTGCTATTACTCTTAGGCATAATTATGTGAAGGAAGTTAAAAGTGAATTAAGATCAATTATTTAAATAATTTTGTAATTTGTCCCAGGATGAGTTTAAGGCATACAATTAAAAAATGTGTGTTTTGAGACATGTTCAAGACTGAAAAAGTTAGACTCACAGGTCCTTTTCTATTTTGCTTCACAAATAGGGTGTGTTGTAAGCTGTTCACAGCATCAAAACTGAAAGTTTTAAGAGCTTTCTCTTAAGGCAGGCAGGCAATAGTATTTGTTGGAAAGCAGAAACCCTGGATATGATTTAGTCCCCACCAGTAATTCGTATACATTTCGAAAATCTGTCATGATATATGACAGCTCTCTCGGGGACTTTGCTTTTAAAACAGAACTGTTTTCTGAAGATACTGGGGTTTTTTGTCATTGTTTTCTGTTTCGCTCACTCATTTTTCAGTGTTAGAGACCACACATACTGGGCATACTTCTGGTCTCATTCTCACCCACGAAATTCTGACTTCAGTAGAGTTGCACGGGTGTAAATTAGACTAGGACTTGGCAGAAGAAGGCTTATGATTATATTTGGCAGAGACAGCAGGCTGCAACTTTATTAACATAATTAACAGCTACAAACACACCCAACAGGCCAAAGTAATCTAGTGACAGAAGAGAGAAGGTCTTAGTAGGAAAGGATCCTTCGCGCTCTCTTTTGGTGTTCTGCTTCTTGTTCCTGAGTTCCTACTAAGGGTTGGCGAGCGTTCAATTGAGCTGTAATTCAAATTCATACAGCTCCTGCAAGACACCTTGAACAGACTTTTGCTGATGAGTCTATAGGAACTGTCAGCAATACGGAGATTACTTCAGAAGCATGATGGTTGAATCGAACTTTACTTTCTTATGTTTTGCTTTTTGAATTAAATTGTTGGACAAGATTAATTGCATGCAGTAAGAGATTTAAATGAATGGCTTTATAAAGCATTAAAGTTCTAAGTATGTCACATGGGAAAAAAGCTGTAAGGTTTAAATGAATAAATGTATTTAATGCATAAAATGTCTAGGCTAATTTTTTAATTCCTTTACTAACATCTTTTATTGAAAAACCATACTTTATTCATCCATCTTAGTTATACTGCTGTGGTTGTGGTAATTTAATATTCCTGCTCTTTGCTAATCTTCTGGTTCAACAGAAGTAAACAATAGGTTTCATAAATTAAAAATACGCTCCTCAGAACATGCTTCTAAAGATAAAAAACAAGGCTGTAAACATTTATGACTGAAACAAACTAGATTGTTCAAATACTGCCATGATGTATCATGTATATCAATATGGCACTGATATCAGTTAGAATGCAAACAAGGTTTTAAATGATGTGCCCCTTCATTTCAGCTGGAGAATCCGCTTTACACCATCTGCCTATCAGATGGTTAGGAACCAGGACTGCGTATTAATGCCACATGTTCGATTTTCATTCCTCTTGTAATGGTTAGATTCATATTGCTAATAGCTGTGCATGAGCACTGTCGATGAAATTTGTGTGACGATGGAGTGATGAGATATTTATAAAGCTGCCTGTCTCACTGCATAATCAGCAGGAAGAATGCCAGACATAAACAACTTATCAATTTCAGAATATTAATGACAACTACCACTGACTTTAATCCGTTGAATATTTTGGTCTTGATACTTTTTAACTGTTCAAATAAATATTTTTAAAGAATAAAACATACCTATGTGGCTGTTTGGTGTGATCCTTATTTTTTTCATTTCAGTTGCCTTTGTAGGTTATATTTGGTTATCTAATTTTTGAAGATAGCATTTCTCTAGTGTAGAGAAGTGTGCACCTTGGAAATTCCTTGGCTACTTATTCTAAGAGTAAATGGATATTAAATACTGTTCACATCAAAAGACTGTTTTAAAGAATAAATTTTTAAAAAATCCCAAGTGTTTCCCTGGGTATACACCCATACTGGGGCTTTAAAACTTAGTATTTTAAAATAGGCATATAGATACATAGTAGTGTATTAACTTTTGCTTATACTATATTTGGCTGCCTATACTAGTGAGATAAGAAAGATAAGTTGGGCCCTGTGTTGAAGTTTTGGGTTGTACCACACCCCAGTACACCACAGTGCACCAGTGATTATAAAGCACTAACTGGCTTTAGTCCTTCCTTGCCACTTGCTTTGCTATATCATCACAGTCAGGTGCTAGGCAAAAGTAGCAGTAAAGGAGAAACTGTGCTGTAGGCTGGAATTGCTGTGAGGAACAGCATATAGCTAGAATTCTGAGCATTATTCCTTACATTTCCCTCCTTACTTACACCAGTGCTTATATGAGACAGGCGTTTCAGATTCATATGGTTTCCATTAATTGCTGTATAACAAAGTAATCATTTCAGTAATTTCTGTGGTTGTATAAGAGAAGGCATGAAATTATTTGTTTAATTTCTGCTTTGTAAAATTGTAATTTTTTACCACAAGCATTACCTTGCAAAAATCATACTACAGAACTAAGCAATTTGTATTTTAGTTTCTTAGTCCCTATCCAAAGACATGCACCAAAACATACTTTTCTTTTGCAAATTTTGTAGCAAAAGAGAGTTTTTATTTTAGGATTTCTGCATCCAGCTCATTATACCAGTGAAATATAATAATTACAGGTGGTTTCACAAGTCCTATGTCCAGCATCTGTTTAGTATGTAATTTACCCCAGTACTCGGAAGCACTTAAAAACTGCTAGAACTGTAGAAGTGTAGTCACAACCAAAAATTTGGGGCCTGCTGTTCTAGTCATTGGATATAATGTACTGGAATATTCCTCCAAAGGATTCTTCTTTAAAAATGCTGGTTTTAGCTTTTCGGTGATGTATACATATATTTAAAAAGGAAATATAGGTTATTGTGTTGTTTAACGAACACCGGATGCAAACCAAAGTTCAGAGGTGCACCATCCCTTTTTCTCTGGCCAAATTTAGGGACTGTAACCAAATTTGTATAATGTATGGCTTCATATCCTTCCTCTAAGGTAAAAATATAATTGGAAGCAATCCATGTTATTGTCAATACCTTTTTAAGATCAGAACATGCACAATTTGTAATAGTAGCAGAAGCTAAAATAAAAGTAAACCCTCATATTTATCCTTCTCATTTATTTTTGGCCTTTGGTACATCTTCTACGTGAACACAGCAGTTTTCTAAAGAATATTGATCTGTAATTATCACTTGGTCAGTAATTCTCATTACACTTGGAGGTGTTAGAAGTCAGTCTGTGAAGAGGGTCAGGAGGCTGGAAACGTTTGCTAGTCTTTATATGGTCATGCAAAGAAATAAGGTAAAACAACCTTGAGTCAAGCAACAATATATTCAAAGGCACCTCTTAATCCACCTCATAGATTTTCTGATGTCTGCTCACTTTCTGCTTTTTCCCTGCTGGAATTTGCCTTCTGTTCCTCCCCATCACTAGCCAAAAACATGGCAAAAGTGAGCTTGTTTTCCATGTAAGGAGTCAAAAGAGACCCTGGGAAGCAATGGTGGTAGCAATATTTACCTCAGCAGCCTGGGATTATTTGCTTATTTGGTCTTTCCTGCTAAATTTCACTCTTCCTATGCTAGACAGCAGCCTTGGCCCACTAGAATAGTAAATTGCAGAGTTAGTTCCTCTTGAGACCCATAAGACGCTTCGCACCTCTCAGAGTAGCTGAAAATCAGACCAGCAGGCACCTTTAAACTAATTACACTGAGTTTTTCAAGCCTTCTCCACATTCAGGGCAAGAATCTTGATTCAAAATGACTAAGGGTCTGTTCTCTTCTTGTGGCATCACAGGCTGAGCGCTGAGTGCATCATTGCATTAAACTCACCTACTTTATTGCCTTCTCTTTTATTTCTTAGATTAATTATCTCTCATTTCTATCTCTGCCCCCTGCATCAGTTGTGTGGGGGAGGCAGCTCTTGTGGCGTTTTGACACTGGCTTCTCTCTGCTGCCACCGAGGGATCTGGGTGGGCAGCAGCAGGGCTTGGGGACTGCAGAAGAATTACCCTGCCTCAGGGAAGAGGTCAAAAACTGACGCTTGTGACTTTGATTAAGGGCTGCATCTAATTTTGAGTTTTGAAGGCTACTGGAGAACTGGACCAGTTCTCCAATTGCTCCTGGCAAAGAGAAATTTTCCTGAGTTTGTAGAACATTCTTGTAAAAGGCTGGATGGCAGAAACTTGGTTTGGGAGGCAGAGCACTTGGCTTTCGGATTGGTATTAAATGGGTTAATAGTTCCCCTTCTTGTTGATAAATACCTTAATGCCTTCAAGTTTTGGGAGAGCAAAATAATGTTCTGCATTATTTTTTTCTAGAAATGCTTCCTAGAACAACTACATCTCCTTGCTGTTATGTACGAAGTGAGAAATGTCTCGGTTCTATCATCTGTTACTCATAAACAGAAATTATAGACCTGTTTTTTCTGTTTTCTTTAGCATGTCAAACATTAAAGAGCTAAAGGAATTTTTTTTTCCTAAGTACGGTTATATACATGTTCACCTATTCATAGTCCGACACTCAGGACACCATTTTGAAACTAAATTAGATTTTTGACTCCATATATTTGTAGCTGCAGCTACTTATGATTGTATTATGAATGCACTTACAAGATACCAAATTAAAGTTTAGATGAATGTACAGGAGTAATTATCTAAATATGATGTGAAATATTTTACTTGAAAAAGTTGATAGTTTTCAAATCCAAGGAGGAATAATACTCTGCAGTGCTTTCTGTTCTTATGTAACAAGCATGAAGGAATAATAACAGTCCCTACAATAATGGAGACTCATAGAGTAATGAATATTAAATTTTTTTCATACTTCTTTGCAGGTCTGACAGCAGCAGCTGCAGCAGCAGCAGCTGCCACCAATGCTGCCATAGCAGAAGCAATGAAAGTGAAAAAAATCAAACTGGAAGCTATGTCCAACTATCATGCAAATAATAACCAGCATGGAGCAGACTCTGAAAATGGAGATCTGAATTCAAGTGTTGGTAAGTTTCAGACATAGCATTATTATATGTCCATAACACTGAGATATTTTATTAAAATGGTGATCTTTCTGAACTTCCTTCTGAAGTCCTTGATTTGGTGTAAAAAATTGCATATTTGTTTTCCTTTTCTTAATGTTTTTAGTTTTATTTTGTACCTGGCCTTTACACCAGTGTTCAGTGTTGTTGTTACTATTACAAAAACATTCTTTTCTTCACAGGCTACTTTTGCAGACTCCAGTTAATATTTTCCATGAAAGAAAGTGGTTTGATTGCTTAGAGTTCATTTTTCAAAGTACAGGTGGAGTGACAGATGATGGTGTCAAAGTGAAATTTAACAATGTCTCCTGCTCAGTGTGCTGGGTATCGACTTTAGGTAATTCAGAACACAAGCTTGAAAGCAAAATATTTCATACTTTCATGTGCCCTGTGACAAAAGGAAAACATACATACACAATAAATTCTGCCATGCTCTGCAGTTCCTATCATATTTTATTTTAATAAACACGTTCTTAAAATGTAGTTAACATTTTTTTCCATTTCTTAAGCAGCCATCAGCAACTCTTGTTCTTTTTCAAAAAAGAATTGTTTCAGTATACTTTATTCATTTGTTTGGACAATTTGTTTTGCTAAAGCATACTTCAAAGCTAGGATAACTTTTTGTTGTTGTTGATTAAATCTTTAATCATCTGTGTGTGTCTGCTGTAAAATGTTTTGTTATGCCATTTCATTGTATTGGATCCTTTTATCATGTTGAGACAGTATTAACTCAGCAACAGAAATTCAATGACAGAGAGGTACGTTCAGAAGACTGCAAGGAAGATTGGTGTATACTGGAATAAAATGGCTTCAGATAGGCTTTTTTGTTTTTATTTTGGCCCTTTGTCTAGCTTTATTTTTTTTTTTTTTTAGTTTTTCATCCTCTAAATACATTTGGAATGAATCTTAGAGGGTATGTACTAGCCTTAACATAAATAAATACGTGTTTGGGAACAGTGTTTCTATACAGTTCAGTAGGCATTGGTAGGGTATTATTTAGAAATAATATGAATTGCAGTTCAAAGAACAGGTTCACCTGGATACATACTGCGGTAAATAGCGACAATATGTATACATTACTGCATAAGGAGATTATATGATTAGTTTTGTTTTCCTTTTAAATAAAGGTTTTAAAAATGCCTCTATGATGGTGAAGAAAATTGTCTTAAATTGTGTGTGAATACTCAGATACCAACATATGCAGTCACTCGAATACTAGTGTAAAGATTGTTCTCTTGGAGAGAAAACAAGAGAGGGTAGAGAGCAGGTGTCTTTGAAATCTGGGAGGAGGAGATAGGTACAAATTAAGTGTAAGGACCAGGTGGCCTCTAGCACACTGGGAGGAAAGTGAAGTAATGAGAAAGTGAGAAATGTGTAAGTGCAAACTGAGAAGATAAAGAGTGTGTACTAGAACTAGAACCCAGTTTAGATTTTCAGGCTTAGATGAATTCGTTATGTGAAATAAAAAGTTCAAATACTGGCTTGTGGAGCTGTTATTCTGCTTGGCAGTTCTAATCATAAAACACATATGCATCCATGGGGATGGACAAGTTAACAGGTAATAACATCTAAACCATGCAGAGTATTTGTCGAAGAGTGGATAGAAGGAATATCTGAACTTCCTTTGAATAAAAACGAAAAATATCTATTTTGAAATCATTGTTTGAGGCGTAATTTAGGTAACTAATATGCTCTTAGACAGCCTAATCATTTTCCCTATTTAAGAAAATACATTCTAGCTACTTTAGTAGGACAAAGTTAGCGAAGCAAGATTATTTATTGTCATTGTCAAAATTTTCTCTCAGCCCCTTAACTTACTTGTTAGCTTCAGTTAATTTCCCAATTTAACTGAATGAAGAATTAAGTTAATTTTGTTCAGAAAAAAATAGCTCTTCTGAGTAGAGTGAATAGCTTTCCAGTTGTCTCCGTTCCATGAGGAATGGTTCTGAAAATACAGTTTGCTTGTCTGTGCATCTTGTCCTGAGCTACACCCTTCATACAGAGGATGTTTCAAAAACCTTTTGCTTTTATTTGTTTCTTTTATAGTGAACCCCTTCTAGTGTCCAGTGTTGGTCATGCATATGGAGTCAGAGAAGTAATTCCTACTGCTACTAATGTCAGGGTATTATTAGGTTCATGAAGAGTTAAGTTCTTTGTTTATTAGTTGCATTTTTGAAAATTAGCACACTGTATTATCTTGACAAGAACTCATATTTCAAAGGTGTTGCTTTGTAGTAGGTGTGTACTCCTTCTTCTCCTGCATTTTTTCAGGTATTTACTTATGTATTTTCAAATAAATATTATCAAGTCCATATACCATTAATGTTTTAAATTATGGCTTGCTAGGCAAGAATATGAAATATTACATTACTGAAGGTTGACAGAGGAAAGAATAAAACAGAAGAAAACAACCTGATTTTAGTTTGCTTTTTAAATTAGGTTATGTGCCTGACCAAACTGAAAAGGAACAAACAATCCAACCAGGCTAAAAGCTTGACTGATACATCTTAGCCCATACATAGCAGGCATTATGGTATGCATGGATTGATCATCCCGTGCTCCAATGCCTACATAAAGGCAGATAAATGAAATAAGGACCCTTATTTTATTTATCTTACCGACTTGTCAGGTTTACTTCTGAATTGCATTCCTTTTTGGTTTTAATCAAATGTTTAATGTGAATTATAGAAGTAATTTTTGTTGTTGAACGTTGTATAATTATACAGAGCACTACACAAATTTATTAACTTGGTCCTTTGAAGCAATGGCCAAAAGGTTAGTGAGTGAAGGGAGTTAAAGGAAGCCAATGATACTAATAAGTAATTATTTTATATCTCTCAGTTTTGCTGGTAACCTTGAGCTTGCATCCTCCCACAAGAATTATCATTTTAGAAGGGGGGTAAAAAAAGGAAAAAAAAAACAAAAAGAAATTACAGAGGAATCAGAGTGAGGTATTAGCACACTGAGTAAAATATATGGCTGCAACGCCTTTCTCCCCCATCCACAATCAATTGGATTCTTTTAGTTTAATATTTACTTGCTAAGATGAGATGCTAGTCTGCATGGTGATAAACAGTCTGCTACTGGCATCTGAAGGTGACCTGTCAGTTCATATGGACAAATCTCCTGCTTACTGAAATGTACAAAATAAATCATTAAAGAAGGCAGGTGCTCATTCCCAGATTTAAATCACCATAGATTTATGATTTGAATTAATGCTTCATTTGGTCATAGAAATAGATGCTGAGACAAATGGTATGCAGTGGTTGGGGCTTCCATACTGTAGCCATCCTAATATTGATTACTGAGATGTCTTTGCAATCTCTTGTTTATATCAAGTACTGTCTTGTGACAGCTTGGCTGATATGAGCTACATTGCAGATAAGAAGGAAAAATGTCCCAGGTTCTTTTTAGTGGCAATTCTACATACAACATGCAGGGTAGATAAATTATTGGGGTTTTGTTTAAAAAATTAATTCAGTAGGGCAGCAAAGGAAAAAGAAAGATTATGCTGTGTGTTGGGTATTTGTTTTTTTGCTGAATTTGGTGGCTTTTTTTGTTTTGTTTCTTTTTTTTTTTTTTAGTTGCAGAATGAAAAGCGAGTGGCAAGGTCAAATTTTAAATTTCATTGATGAGGTTCTACTCTTTGTCATATTAACATCTTAGTGTGATGTTAGGATCAGTTGTATGTTTGCCATCTGATGCTCTGAAGCAACGGATAGGTAAAGCAGCTCAATTGTTTCCTTGCTGCTTAAGTACTTACTGCCATGCTGTCCTACTTCATTAACCTGCAGCAGCAAAAGATAAAAGCCTTTGAAATAAATAAATTTTTAAAGCTATTTCTGTGAGCTAGAGTTTGCTATCTATAACTTGGTAGGAAGTGAAGAAAAGTCCGTATACTTTTGCTTCCCGAACATTTTATATAATGAAAACACTATGCATACACTTTAGGGAATACTCAGAGGATTTCTTAAGACCTTTGCCACTTGCTAAAATATGACTCATAAAACTTGTAAACAACTATCAACAATAGTAAATTACTTGCTTAGTAGGAAATGAGTTCATATCTATTCAAAATGTGATCTCAAAACAGATGTCCCAAGAAAATGTCATTGTTTAAACTACATTCATACAAAAAAAATGCTATTATTTCTTTAAGGAAGTGAAGCAATCATGAAGACTTTGGTGTTCTTAGTTTCTAAACACAGTTAGGAAATACAAGGCAACATTTTACACGTGGCTAGCATGTTACTCCATAAACAACCACAAAATGTGTTGAAAATTAGGATATTTTCTTGGCATGTTAGGTTTCCTCTTTGTCTGTGTTACCTTGCAATATTTAAAATTATGAGACAAACACAAAGCTTCCTGTGATGTGTTGTTCAAAAGTAATGCTTGCTTGTATACTATTCTTTTTTTTTCATCCAGAATCAGAGATAAAATGATTTAGGTGAAATTATTTTTCTCCGGTGACCTTGCCCAATAATAGAACAGTACAAAATGCAGTAATTTCCTTTTTCTAAACACACGTGTCTATTTTAAGGGAAAGAATTACTTTTATGGTTTCAGGAAAAAGTCTTGGAGACCTTGAAAAAGCAAATAAAAGGAAACAGAGAATGCAGGCCACTGAGCACAGCTCTGCAGTTGCACATCTGATTCTCTGCCTTGGCAATGTTAATGAACCTCAAATCCTCCCTATAATTAGATGAGGGAATTGCTTATATTTTCAAACAGATGATGCTGCTGTAATGAAACGATTGACAGGGAACTTAAAAGTGTCTACAGTAGTCATTTAGTTTCCGGGTTTTGGGTTTGGGGTTTTTTTTCCACCTTTTTTTTTTTTTTTTTTTTTTTTTTTTTTTTTTTAATGTAAAAGAAGATTTGCTGTAGATACAGGTCCTGGGAGAGATAGTAATTTACACAGAATGCTATGACAGGTGTCTTTGTATAGCATGGAAATAAAATGGAAGACAGAGGAATGATGGGCAGGTATGGCAATTTTTTGGGAGGGGGTGTCCTGTGCTTATTCTGCTTAGGTTCTTTAAAAGGGACCGAGACTCAAGAGATGGATCCGGATTGAGTGCACAGCTGTAACTGCTGATGAGCTAATTGCTCCTTATCTCTCAGCCCCATTCATCTTCATTTTTTACCAATTACTGAGAATTATCTGTGTTCTCAGTTGGATATGAGAGTTAATCCTTTTTGGTTAAGCTGGCAGTACTGTGAGCAGATTCCAAATCATAGGGTGAAAAAGCCAGAGCAAGCTTGTTCTCAAACTCTCTCCAGTTCAATGACAGTATCACTAGTTCATAAGAATTTTTCTATTGTTTAACAGATTAAACACATCTTTTTTTTTACTTTTATACTATTATTAATATAGTATATTAATAAGTTTAAAATATATATTATTAATATGTATTAATATGTGCTTTTCTTTTAGCATAAACTGAATGTGTATATTCCTGGGTGGATGGATGTGTTCCCTTTCTAAAAGTATTCACTTGCAAAAATTAAAATAAGATAAACATTAACTTCAGAAGGTTTCTTTGCAGAATGTCAGTGTTTATTCTGTTATACATAGCACTTCTTTTAATGACAAGACCATGCATGCAACTTTGACATCATGGGACATAAGACAAATGCTTGTCAGTGACAGATACCTACTTTTGTAAATTTGTTTGAGATCTGTGGGTGAAAAGTGCTGTCTAGGTGCTTGCAAAAGCATAATCATACAGCCTTAAGGACAAATGTGCTATGTTGAGCACATCATATTTCAAGCTAAAGGAATGCTTTCATAAAACTGTGCTTTGGGAACACACAGAACACCAGAAACAGATCATTTAGTTATAATCAGGTCACTAAGCTTTTTTCTAGAACTTTGCTTGTCATGGGAAAAAAAAAATCTTGCATCTTATAGCTAAAAGGTGATGTTTGTCTGTCAACCAAGAATATAATTTCTCCATCTCTGCTTCCCTAGCCTTTAATTGTGATTGTTAAATTTACTAAACAAGGCAATGAACTGGTTGTTATGAGCTGAGCACCAGTTAGTAAATTAGGGGAATTATTAGCAAAGATTCAGCATTTCATGTTGCAAGGTCAGTTGTCTTATAACAGTTCCCTCATCTAGATTAAATCCTCACTGTGAAGTTCATTGAAATAAATGTAGACATTTGCATCTGAGTCACCTTAGGCTCAACAGACAGCAATAGGCAGTTGTAGGGGCGATCCATCTCATCCTAAAGTAGATGGCAAAAGTAGATCAGATAAATTGCACCTTACAAGTGCTTAGTCATGCGACTACTGAATTGTAGTTACATAAAGAAAGTTAAATAAATGAATCTACTCTCAATGCATGCAATTAATATTTTCTGAAATAAGATTTGAAGATTTGAAGGAGTTAACAGGTGTTTTCCAAGACAGTGATACAGTCATGACAAAATAGCACCTAAGGCACAGTGAAATAGAAAAGAAAAATAAATAAATCTACTTTTCAGAAACAGCAGGTGAGAAGTTGAGCTATTCA
>NC_046332.1:66066912-66131912 GCF_000738735.6 Corvus cornix cornix | reverse complement strand
GTGTGATGATGCATTCATTTAGTTGTTCCTTTTTTTCTTTTACTAATCTCTGTCATGTTGGATTTATAAATGGAACTGAGTGACCTTTGAAACCGTGATGGAAATGAAGAGATAAACACAACTTGAAAGGACAAACCAATTAATATAAATGTGTTACATATAAAGAACTGATTTCAATCAATTGCTATCTGTGTAAACCTTTGGGCACTTAGCTGAATGAAATAAAGCAAACAGATTATGTGACATAGGGACAAAACATCTCTTTAACTCTTTTATTATGTAGTTGGGATATCATCCAAAATGTACAACAGGAAGAAGAAGGTGTATGCTACATTGTGGTACAAAGTCCACTGAGAAGTTACAATCCTTAAAGATAAACTTTTTCTGATAATCAAAAAGCCCTTCTGATGGTATTCTTAATTTTATTTTTAATCCTCTGCATTTTGATGAATACTTAAAGGAGCCTGTATTTCATTTGTTTGCTATTTCCAACACTTTTAATTGAACTTCCAAAACACTTATGCAGTATGCTTTTAAAATGTCCTAATTCAGGAATTTCTGAATAGCATATTCATTTCTTCTAAAGTTGCCTGGTAATGATGGAAACATTTATCACACTGAAATCAATACAAATGTCCCGGGCATCCTTGTTTAAGAAAATTACAGCATCTTGCTCAACCTTTTTTTTTTTTTCTTTTTTTTTCTTTTTTTTTTTTCTCTGAAGAATGGAATCTTTTTCTTTTTTACATACATTTTAAACGACCTGCACATATTGTTTTCTTTGTAGGCTTAATTAGAGAATATGATCAATTTAATGTAAAGGTTTCAAAATATCGTCATTGATGCACAACAAGGGAAAGAAAAAGATTAAAAGAAAAAGCAATACAAGCTTGACATTTTAAAACACTTGCATTTGAAAGACTTTTCACTATTAATTGATTTTTAAAAGAGTTCTATGGAAAAGTGAACTCAGAAATGTTTGGAAGTGCCTTGGCAGTGTGCCAGAACATTTAGTACAAGGCATAACTAGACAGTTTCTGAGGCCTTACTACAACTGAAAAGATATGTTCTTTGCCTTTCTTAATCTAATTTGGAATCCCAGCTGTACACTTACAGATTATGCTGGGTATTTTCAGTATCTTGTGGACATCTTTAAATGATCAGTTGGCACAAAACAACTTCCCTGCTGTCACAGGGAACAGGGATTAGGCAACACAAGGATTTCAGTAGTGAAATTTTCATTACATTTCCTAAAACAAGCTGTAATAATGAATAGGCGTTCATTTCTTTATTTTAGGTGGCATTTTGATTGTATTGGTCTGCTAATACTGTTTTCTAGCATGGATTGATTGGGCCAAAGTCTGTAATTTTTATTTGTCTTTGGGGACTTAACAGTTCTGAATGGAGTGAGAAGGAGGGCAGACTATGTCTGATATTTCATAATAATTTTCTCTAAATTTACCTTGTAGCTCCAATGATATGACACTGACTATTCTACAACACTTTAGAGTTCTTTGTTAGTTGACTGAAGTTGAAATGAAAATCCTCCTTTTTTTGTGGATTGTGCACTTTGAAAACCTACATAGACAGCTGAAATATTAATGGAAATGACATCCATTCTATTTTGGAAAAAGAGCAGACCAAATGATAACGAGTAACATTGACCAAAAGCAATTACTTTAAAAGGATACTGCTAAGTATCTGAGAAAAATGATTCCTTTGACTAGTTGTTTGTCAGGCCCTGTGTGGTTTTTATTGATTGCTCTTGAATATATAGCCCCCATGATTGAAAACGCTGCTGGTAATGTCCTTCTTTTTATTGTGCTGAGAGTATCTTACTGAGAATAATAAGAAAGAAATTTATACAGGAAACAGATACACATTGGAGCTTTAAATTAGCCAAAAGTGGTCTACAGATTACCTGTGATATTCATTTTCTAGCATATCTTCTTTCCTAAAGATAGTATTCAGAAATAGATGACGAAAAAATCAGGTCTTAAAAGTTGCATATTAAGTTTTTGTTTATTACGTGGTTTGTTTCCCCCTTCTCTGTATCTGGTCACCTCTGTGAAGCACTGTAATTCATCTTGTGCTGTGAAATATACTAAGTTTGAAATGAATCATAGATAGGAATTGAGCTGGTACTATTTCTTACAGATGAATATTTTATCTATGCAGCTAACTTTTCTTTTATTCCACAGTGGAAGATTTCATCTTAGTGTGAGTGGCTGGCAACTTAAAGTGCCACTGGTCTATTTAAATGGACACTTGATTAGGATGCTTAAGAGAATGGAGACAGACACAGGAATGGATTTAAGCAGCAGGCTACAGTGTTACTGACAACACTGGCAAGGTTCTGAACAATAAAAATCTTCCCAGACTTCCCAGACAGGCCCCCTAGAGGATGGAATAAAGCGTGTAGGATTCAGTCCTAGGCCTCAGTTCTTTCTTACAAGGTCTTTGAGTATGCCTCTCTCCTTTCTTCTTCCCATAGCAAGGCAAAAGTTACCAAAGGGAGACGTGTCTTTTCCAGTTACAAAAGTTTGCCAGCAAATTCTGTGTTTCATTTATTATTATATGCTTTACTAGCAGTCCTCCAAAGTTAAGAAGGGCTTTGAATTACTTCCAGATTTTCCTGTCGATTGAACTAAAACTCCAAGATGCTTTAAAATCCATTAGACTCCAAAGGGAAAAAAATCCTTCATGACTCCAGTAGTAATTGTTCAGTCAGTCCTAAGGCATCCTTAGGAAAACAAAACCCAACCTGACATCTCTAGTTCCCGTGCCCCAGTTACGTGGAGGGAGACTGATGAAGCAGATAAAAGATCTGGATAGAAAAAGACCTACCCAGAAGTTTAAATTAACAAGTGGAAAGTTGGGAGCAATAAAAGATGGAGACCTTTTGAAAGAAAATGCCATTTCTTTTCCATCTATAGTCTGAAGCTCTTGATCTACATTCCTACCCTGAGAAGTGGAAGCAGGTGTTACTATGGATAATGCATCTTCTGTCTATTCTGCAGAACGCATCAAAAACCTTCACCAGATACCTCCTTAAAGCAATTTCGCAAGCCTCATGTCCAGGATAGTTGTATTAAATCTCTTCTCCCTTGACTTGCTTAGTTCTTTTCTCCACTTCTATTGCATTAGGTCCAACATTTTTCCTGGTGATTGAGAAATCAGTATCTTTCCTTTTGGAATCCATCTAATGGTTATATGGTTCATTCTGGTTTAGGAGTTCCCATTCATTTTGTTTCCAGAGATGTGCCACATCAAGACTCTTGCAAATATACAGGATTTGCAACTGGTTTTGTATACAAATCAGATTTAGCAGTAATTTATTGATATGAAAGAAAATACAGGTACTTTTTTATTTATCCACAAATGTGGCTTATGGAGTAAGGATGCCAGGAACAGAATTTAGCTTTTTGTGTAGTGCTCTCACAAACGTGCTCAGTCACTTTTGGGTGAAGTATTGTGTCATATGGATACTGTTACTGGTTTACTTAATCAGTAAACCTTGATGAGACCACCCTGGCCACACATGGACTGCAGTCAGGTGCCTGTGCACCAAGATCCCTATTACCAATAATTTCTAATGTCTGTTTCTGCACAAAACCAGCTTGCATGGCCAGAGCTGAGCTAGGATTGGGTAAGGACCTGCCTTAGTTCTGATACTGAGTAGATGCTGAGGCTCATCCTACAGAGTGCAGGTAAGTGGTCCTGCAGGAGTCATCTTAAGTGTGGCTGTTGGTACAACAGTGCTAAAGAGGTGCCACAGAAATGGCAAAGAATAATGTGTTGCAGTCCATGCATTTTCCGAAATAGTATTTAAATATCCCATAATGATTATATAAATAGCTATGTACAAAATCTAGGGGCCAGTAAAACTTGAAGTTGCTTCCACACAGTATCCTTAATGCTGACATGTATCAGAGGTGTCCCTGGGCACAGACAGAACTGCTGCTGTACCAGTACAGCAGTCAGGCTCATACTGGAGTCTCATGCTCTGTGATGCAGGACTGAACTCCTTGGTGTACAGTTGAAACCTGGACTGGAAGAAGATGCATGAAAGCAGCTCTTTATTGAAATCCAGAAGTGCCATCTAATGATTGGTGATGGTGGGAAGTGGTGGAGCAGGAGAACTGGAAAAAGAATGAGCAAAAAAAAGATCAGGATGAGAAAGTGCAAGTTAGTTAGGAATACTACTGAGTATATTTCTTTTGTTTTAGGACTGGCCAGCTCCTCTGGCTTGCTGCTTGCCGTTTGCTGTCGGGTTTGCATGGAGATGTACCCAGGACAGGACAAGACTCTGGGTTGTCTCACTTTTGTTTATCTTTGTATGGAAAAGCTGATTTGCCAAATTAACAGATATAACTAGGGATGAAATTAAACTTACTTTATTTGTATTTTCTGAATTTTTTCATGGCCTAGGACTAGATATGTGACCTCACATGAAACTGAATTTCTGGCTATGACATGCTGACCCCTGTTTCAGTACTGTAATATCTTCTATGATGTCACCACTTTCTTCCTGTTTCGCTGTTTGTGGCTCGCATTATACAATTTTTGCAGTGTCGTGTTTCCCCTCTGTCTACCTTCATCATGCCTTGATAACTATTTTGGAAAAACAGAATGCTTTCCTACTGCAGTAGCGGTGCTGACAGATGTCGGTTTATCAGATAGGCTGTCTAGAGCAAAGCCTGGCACTCTTGTAGCCACATCATTTTCTGCAAAATTCTACTTTCAGTTTTGAAAGGGATTTTGTTTTGTTTTTGCAATTATATTTGCAGCTGAAATACAGCTGTATTTTCTTGTGGAGCCAGGAAGAAGAACACAAAATGTTGAAACTGATGTCTAGCTTATGATAGATGGAAAACTTAATGAGATGCAAGTGAGCTTGATAGCCTGATAAAGACTGGAACAAGTAGGACATGGAAAGCTGGAGAATCAAGATGCAAGTCTTCTTCTGTGCTGGTATCAGGATAAAAAGATGATTTGTGCAGAGCCCTCTTAGAGGCCAAGGGCTGTTTATAGCCAAATTATCTAGGGAGAACAGAGAAAAATAATTCAGGATTTATTGTTAAAAATAACCATCAATTTTTCATCAGATATATTCTTTGCTATGAGTCATAGCTGAATGTGTTTGTACGGGAGTGGGAAAGTAGGGATGAAGAGTATTTTATAGACAATAATGTATTAATGTTGCCATGGATTTTGTGGCTGCTGCTGCAGAATTTAAGAGTTGTCACCATGGAGTTTGTTCTGTTGTATGCTGAAGAGTAGGCAAAGGACCTGTGTGGTGGTGACTTGCTGCAGTGGACATTAGCTCTTTGGTTTTAGGACTTTAGGTAGTAGTGGTGGTGAAAGCAATATTTTGTTTACTAGCTAGAGGCAATAGTCAAATTGCTTTACTGCTTCTTTCCATTTGAAAGGGAAGTAATGGTGAAGTTAAGCAGAGTGAAATCTTAGATATGTAAGAAATAGTAGGAAGTATTTTATAACAGTGTGTCTGTAGAAGGATCACCTTAGCCAAAAGTGGAACCAACAAGCTTTTGAAAAATATGGAGTTGAATATTTTATCTATTAATTATTTCATACTTAAGTAGAAATGTTCCATTTCCTATTCAAATGATGAGTAAGTTTTTCTTCATTTTGTCCATGGTGCTCAGTTAATACTGAGTTAAATCATATTTAGGTTATGTTGTTACGATTTGGAAAGTTATTGCAAAGTGTCGTTCCATTTTTGTGCTGTAACATTATGAAAAATTAAGTGGAAATTAGTTATTTATTACCTTTTTATATGGGAAGGATTGGAAAGAGTAGTATCTAGCTATTTTTTTTAGAACACCTGCATTTTACAAAATTAATCTATATTTCTGACTTTTATCAAGATTCCCTGTCCCTCCCAAGAGCCATTGACAGTTTATTTTAAAACAAAGGCCATAATGTAATGTACGGGTTTTGGTTTCTTTTCCACAGTTATCATCCAAAATAGTTATAGCTGTTAAAAATTGGTCTTAGTGTTATTCAGATCACATAAGACTTCCTTTAATTGGCCCTTAATAAGCTTGGTTTAACTGGGATTTAAAGAAAGAACAGTGGTCATTAACATCAGCCAGATTAAGACTCTGTTAATTACCACTGAAAGATAAAGTAATATGCAAAGATGGGGTCTAAAATATTCTTGCACTTAAGCACCCAAGGAAGTTGAGAAATTTTTTGCTAACTGAAATGAATAAGTCAATAGCTCTTTCTCTGCAAAGCTTAAAAAAAAAAGACAGGAGAGAGTGAGAGCACAATTACTACATTTAAATACTCTGACTTAATTAGTACTGTGTATACAGATATAGTTTCTATTTTGTTGGGTTTTTTCTATCCCTCAAACAGAATTAATGATTTGTTTCAAGTATTCAATAAATTATGCAAGAATTTATAATTTTCTGGTGATTAATCTTTTGTATAGGCAAACATAGTCTAATATATATTAATATACTGATGTTTAGGCTTTATATATGGGTATCAGTGTACAAATATTCCTTAATGTGCATATTAATCCCTGTTTATACATAAATAAAAAATATAAATATATGTCACATTTTATATATATATAAAACACCCTTTTAAGTAGAGAACATTTTTTTTATTGCACAGTAGCAAGAGAATCAAAATATTTCAAGTGTTGTGACCAAAATGTTAAGAAGATGTATCCTTATAATAATGGCTTTTTTTGTGATGTCACTATAAATAGTTTCAAGCATTCCTCAGTTGTGACAGTCTCTCAAGTATCAGCATGACATAGTATTTCCACTTTGCAGTGGACTTGTGGTGAATTTGTCAGGGTGTCCTATCAATCACAGCACCCATCAAAGGAAAGTTCAAAAACTGACAGTGAGCAGATATAGAATCATCTTCTGTCCATGAATAGTTTCTGACTAGTCTTCTTCAGTCAGCAAGGATTCATAATCTGAAATGAAAAATTTTTAATTTTATATAGCTGTTTCTTATGTTTAATGTAATGAGAGCTTTTCCCCACTGCGATACTAAGTGATAAGTTCTGTTTTAAACAAACTGCTGTTCTCAATTATTTCCATCTGTATGATTATAAATATTTTAAAAACAAGTAATTCTGTCTCTTCCAGAAAGTGATATGTGCTGATATGTTGTATATCAGTTTCATGGAATATTTTCACATTCTCGTATAGTGAGAAGGACTAACAGTTGTGCCAAGCTTACTGTTACGTATTCTCATATATTAATGATTTTTTTCCACTTCCATCTCTCTAAATAGACTGGTGATCTTAATTTAGAAAAAGGCACTAGTTATATATTTTCTACATTTTATTTCTACTACACTTTATATAATCTTCAGTTTTCTTCAAACTGCCTCCACAGTGAACAGTTCTTCAGCAGCCTCTCTCTGTGACATTCATTTTCTTTGGAGATACAGTCATATTAAAAAATGATCAGTTGGTAGGGAAAATAAATTCACATATTCTATTTAACTCCATTTAGTACTCAAAAATGCTGGAGTATGTTAGTCTATGACTTCCTTTTTTTAATTGTTTATTAACAGTGTAGGTTGTTGAAGTATGTATTTTTTATGATAAATGATGATAAATCACTACAACATGTTGTGGTTTTCTTTTCTGTTTGAAATTTCATGTAATTTGTATTACAGCTCCACTTTTTCAGTTAGCAAATAATAACGAACCCATAACATTCTGTATGTACTGTAATATTTTCTAAATTAAATAAATCAAATCTGCATTGTTTCATTAGTTTCTAAAGACTATGCATGTAACATTTAAAAATTAATTAAGTAAATCAAAAAGATCACATAGCTACACAAATGTACTTAACGTCTTTTTATATGCATCCTTTAATTAAATTGATCCTTTAATTTAATAATTTCTTTAAATTATTTTGAAGACTGGGTTCTCATATTTGGAACCCTGAGTTAAGGATGTGTGGCAGATTAGAGGGTTAATCCTTAAGTCATATCTTATGTTGTACTTTTTGAATATAGAACACCTGCAAATGCAAAAGAACATTTCTCACCCATTCATACAGAAACTGCTACTTGTAGAAGGCTTGGTCCCATGTGGACATTCTTATCCTCCCAAGGGTGCACCTGACACCTCCTATGCATTCTTTCATGTACATATTTCTCAGATGATAACCATGGGCCATAAGATCTGTTGCTTTAAAATAACAGGAACTGTGTTAACAAAAGAACTTGCCAAACTTATTGTCTCAAATAAAATAATTGAAAAACAGGGCCAAAGAGGAAGAAATATGCTTTAATCGATAGGCTATTTTTACATGTGAATGGAAATTTGAATCCATTCTGTTGGATGAGATACAAACTTTATTAGCCTAAACCCAGTCCACCTCAATCCTTTATCAAATGCAGATTTTTCTCTTTGTAGGCTGTGCAATATTCCCTATCAAATTTGTCATTCATCAGTTCTTGCCAGAGCCAGCCAGCATATTGTCATTGTACCCTGAATACTTGTGCTCAGAGTGCAGCCTTTGCTATGTCTGTGTTCCCTGGGGACTACTTCCACTACCTACATATGGGAATGAGGAAGGAATCAAGATAAGATCTTGTCTGCAGACCAAGAAAATTTTAGAGAAACTTTGCATGACACTGCTTGCTGCTGCTTTTATGGCAGAAGAGATACTGAGAACAATTTTATAGGTGAACTTTGGGAACTTGTTAGTTTGCCCTAAATGTAGAGGCTTTGGCACAGCAAACTTTTGGGGGAATCTAGTGCCAAACATGTAACCTGTCTACTGGTCCTACATTTTTCAGAAGAGTTTAAGGTATTTTCTGATGTAAAAAGATAACTCTGCTTTGTCATCTTAAGATTTTCCAAACTGTGTAAACAAGTTTACATGTGTAATTCATGTAAAGAACATATAAGCAAACATTTTTCCACTCATGCCACAAACTAGAGTACAATCAATTGATTCTTTGTACTGTACATGGAGCATTTGGCTAGTGATAATTCATAATAATCATTAAAATTAACAGGGTTTCACTATCATGGCAAGTGGAATAATCCTTCAAATAGAACAGCGTAGTGAGACAACTTTTCCTAAGAAGCACAAAATGATGCCATTGAAAAAGAACTGATTTGGATAACTTAAAACTAAAAAAAAAAAAAAAAAAAACCAACCAAAAAAAAAAGTTAAAAAAAAATAAAAAAAGGAAAAAATAACCTAAAAAGGACTACCTCGAATGTTCCTCTTCACATTTTCTTCTTTCCAATCTCCATGGTAAATACCTCAAGCACTTGCCAGTGCACTCCTTCAATGAAGAGCAAAGCTGAAATCTGTCACAAATCATACCTAGCTGCCAGAGAAATTCAAATTGCTGTAAGCACAAGTGCCAGGGGAGCTCTTACAGCGATGCTGAAACCATAATGCAACATTCACAACGAGATCATTGCATCATAATCTCCTTCTGAATGTGACTCCCTTTGTGTGTCAGGTGTTTGCATGTCAGAGGGAGAAGAAGAAAGGGGATTGTGAGTTTAGCACAATCTGTTGTTCTGTATTAAAGTTTGGGGTTTTTATAATATTAAAAATGACCTGTTTTTATGTAGGATATTCCAAAGGCTTCCAAACTAAACTGCTGCCCTCTAATCCCCTCAATACAAAACACTTTTGTTAGGAATATTCATGTTTTCATTTCAGACAAGCTAGTTACTTGGAATTCTCTCTAAGCCTATAAGCTTACACAAGGTAATATATATTAAAAATTATATTTATTTTCAGTATATGGATCACAACTATTTTAATTTCCTAAGTGCACAATCAATATTTAAATTTGATTCTTTCTCAGCTGTATCAGCTTTTGAGCAGAATAAGTTTATGAAAATCCACAGAGGGCTTCTTTTTTCCCCCCTGATTTACAGCAACATAAGTGAAAAGAGAATCAGGGACATATACTACAAAATGTAATTTACATTATTTAAACATCCATCAGACCTGCCTTTATTTCATGCAGTCATGCTCACATAGTATATGGAGGTTGTTTTGGATTTTTTGGGAGCTAATCAATATAATCTAAGACCTGAATGTAGGTCCTCAAAAAAACCTCAAGATACAGTGATTTTAATATTGGAGAAAGCTGGGAGCAGGTTAATTCAGAGATGTGAGTAAACATCGAGTAAACATCCCTTTTCCTTGACTGCCAGCCGATATTATTTTAATCATTAATTTTGGCTACAAGAAAATATTATGATTCACTGTATAATGCAACTGAAACCCATTTAGAGTTAATGGTAAGAATAAGACTATGGATGAGAGTATAATTTCACCAAAAAAACCAAAATCTCACTTCGGTTGTCCTTCTACATAATTCATTGTACTGCTTTTATGATAGAAATATAATGGTGATTTTCACAGAAAAAAAAAAAAAAGGAGAAAAAAATGTTTGGAATCAGTCCTGTTTAACTTATCTAACTTCATAAAGTGCTGAAGTTTGGAATCCAGTTATCCACAGTTCAAAAAGAGATAGATATCCCCAATGTAGAATGACGTGTATGTGAATTGTTGTGTACAGCTGACTGCCCATTGACTATACAGGGCATGAGGCAGTTGGTTACTTACATTGAATATTTCAGTTAAGTGAACTTAGGTGCAAACACTTCACTAGCTGAGTTATGTGTCCTGTACCAAGAAAAGGATTAGGCAGGGCTGATTTTCTTGGTATCTGTATTATTTACTCTTTAGCTAACAAAAAAAAAAAAGTCAATAAATGTGTTTCAAAAGATTAAATACATCTGCATAGACCAGTTTCAGACCTGTGATCTGTAGGGCAGAATTCAGCACATACCCTTACTTGATGTATGGCACTGGGCACAAAGCAAGAAGCCTCTCTAAGTTCCACCAGGTTGGGTGGTGTGAGCTCAGAACTATTGGTCTAGTCAATAAAGCATCTCTAAGGAAATGTGGTCAGTATGAGTGACTCAAATCTCTTTTGCCCATCTCCTGTGAAAGCGTATTATTTGCCAGTGTGGAGGGCCTCTTTCTCTGTTTTATCTACATTTTTTTCCTATAGTCTATTTAAAATGTAAAATGTAAAATTATACCTTGAAATGCCTCTTTGTTTTTAACTTAACAGAGTAGATGGCTATCATCCGGACTGCAGTTGATGGGGAGTTTAAGGGTAATTTTAAGTATCTAAGTCCCCAAGTACAATCTTAAAATCCTGCCAGTCCCTTTACAAGTCTATGAAGGTCTGGGACAGCCCAGAGGAATGGAGGTGCTTTTCAAAACTGTTGGTTACTTAAAACCTAGACTGAATATCATAACAGTTCTGAGATTTTCTTGTTCTTGATATTTTTGCCGTGTCTAGCTTTGGTGGCTCCACACTTTTTTTTCCCCTTTTCTTCTTTTCTTTTGAATTCTGAGGACCCCCTTTCTTCCTGTTCATTGTTTTGTGTATATAAGTTGCCTTCAATTCTTTTATGTCTGCCAGCTATAAGTTAGGTATTGTGGTATATCTATGCCTTTTCTTGGACCTTAGGATAAATGCCAAAGAGCAATGATGGAAAGACAAGAGAAAGAGAATAAATAGTTCCGCATGCCACTGAAACTGCATAGGGAATTTAGGTAGGCAGAATGCAATTATGCATTTGGAATATAGCCAGGACATATGGGTTAACACATGTACTCCTGTGAAAAGTGCCATGGGATATTTAATGACTGTAAGTTGTCAGAACTCAGTTTTATATCTCGTCTGAAAGACAGCACCACCAGCCACATGATGTCCCTTCACACCATGCTGAAGCAGTTCCTTGCTATGGACTCGGAGGGAGGGAGTGGTGTTTTCTAAATCTCCACTTCCATTTCTTGCTGCAGTTGGGCTTTCTTGAAAGATTTATATTAAAACATGAATCAGGCCCAGCTTTCTTAGCTAATGAGCTCCAACAAGTTCACTATCTGAATTTGAATATGAGTAAATTGCCTCTGCCGGAAATGGATAGCTGTATGATGATGCTTCACCACACATTTCTTTGGATGGGGCCCTGAAAATCCTTCTGGGCTGGCCACCTTTGGAAAATCTCTTACGAGTGTAAAAGCCTTCCTCAAAGTGGAGTAGTGCAAGTGTGTAGTAAAAACCATAAGCATGTTAGAAAAATCTTTCTGTTTTTTTGGTCAGTGTATTATGGCATGATAAGCAAAAAAATAAAAATGAAGAGACTGTATGTCAGCTATTGTATTAATGCCCTTTCCTGGTCTTAAAACCAAGAATCAAACATGGTTAGAAGGAAAAAAGGGATTTTACCTTGGTGTTTATTTTAAGGATCCTTAGGTGCACTGTGTCCAGGTCGAATGCACCCCAATGCCCACTGCAATGCACACCCCCCATAGATCTGGTGTAACATTATAGGTTTTACTAATTAGCATATCTATCAAAGATTCCCCAATGAGAGGCTCGAGTGAGCCCCCCTCCCCAAGGAGCCTTCTCCTGGATGGTTCTATCTTAGTTTACAGAATGTGTTCTGGAGAGGACCTTGGTGTCTGGGGCTTCTAAAATGTTTAGTCTTGTAATTTAACAAATCAAGTCTAAGAATGTAGGCTAGAAAACACTAAGAATACAAAGAGCTATAAAAAAGTATGTAAAAGGGGTATAAAAGAAAAGGCAAAAAGCCATCATGGTATCAGTATATGTTAGAAACATAAGGAATCTTAAGAAACTGTTATGCAAGATAGTTTAGGCCTACTATGTATTTAATCTGTTTATATGAAATCTACTTTGATGGCACTCAAAGCATAAGAACAGGCATTGCAATGTCATCTGACTTAATAATTTAAGTGTTATGAACTTCTGCAGTCCTAACTGTAACTGAAGTGCCCCAAACTTCTATTCTATTATAATTTGGGTGGGTTTGATGATAGTAATTGTTGAAATACACCCCAGGCTGTACAGTTGATGTGCAGCTTGGTGGATTCATCTTCCTGTAAGCTGTTAATGGCAGATAATTTGAATTTTTCCTTTTTAGCAAGGGCTGCTCGAAGTTGTACTTTGTGCCCTTAATTGGTGGGCTTGTTTAATGAGGATGTATGGCAGAAAACAGGGTACACCAATTTCCTGAAGTTTGAGTATTCAATATAATCTATATTAGTAGTGTCTATCATATTGGTCTGCTGATGGGAGCTTCTTTACAGGATAAGTGGTAAAGGGCTGGATTCCACAGATAAAACAGCCTTTGTGATTCTTGAGTAAATAAATGCATTCAGTCCCTGCATTACACCATTTTTTAGGCAGCTTTGTCCCCTCCTGCAGAGCATTGATGCCATTTGTCTTTGCAGTTGGGACTTTCTTTTAGATGTGGTGATTGACTGGAGTTCACCGGTCATTTGTTCAGCTGTGTAAGCCCAGTAATTTCCCAAAGTTAATCGTAAGAGTGTGTATGGTTGAGACAACTGAGCTGGTTGCCATACTCAGATATAATTCTGCAGACAAATTCTTGATGCAAAAGTCATGACACTGCAATATGAAAGGAAAGCCTTTTAAAGGCAAATGTTCAGAATATTGTAAAGCCTTCGCTGTCCTATATGTTTGTTTCAGTTTTAGTATGAAAGAGGCTGTCCTGCCCATTTTCTCTAGAAAGGATACAATAATATAACTATTATCCATTCGGAATAATTAGTTTCTTGTTTTCAACTATGAGAATAGCTGAACAAAAATAAAACAAAAATAAAATAGAGGTAGGTGCAACTGTAAAATCTTAGAACCAGTCACATATCTAGCATGAGAGCTTGTAAAGAATCCATACATTCTTAGACTTTATTAGAGCACCAGTTAACTTATGTGGTGTCATCTTTTCTTGAGAATGCTCTGTAATGGAACAAAAAAGAATGCTTTAGATATGAAAGGCTATACTATTTCTGCAACTGCAAGCTGTATAAAGCAATACTTGAAAATTCAAGAAGAAATCTTATTTAAAATTATAGGATTCTACATTATAACCAAAGAAAAATAAATTAAAAATCTATAATGTTTCTTAAATATTCTGCAAGCTATGGAATATGCTCTGATTCTTACCACACCATCGCTAGCAAAAAAGTTGCAGTTTTGGTATGCTTCATTAACTGTTTGCATACAAGACAAAAGTGCTTTCTGATGAAGTGTAAAACCAACTTGGGACCAATTTTCCACAACATAAATTCAACATTCATTCCATCCCCTGATATTCTTAGATTCAAACAGCTAGGGAGGTTTTATGTCTTATCTTTTATCAATAATTATTTTTAATTCTACAATTTTAGATTATTCAGCCAAATGTAATAAGCTCAAGTTGATTTCATACTGTGATGATTGCTGTTAAAGACACGTTGCTTTCTAGAGTACTGCGATTAGTCTTGTTATGTGTGTTTTTAAGCAGTTTTTTGAAGTTCTGTATTATGGATAACTCTTACTCATAGAGTTATTTCTCTATGATTTATCACTGGGCAAATACATTTTATGCAGGCATGCATCCCTTCAGGGATGAATTTAAGATCACGCCTTTTTAATATTTTTTTTCCCATTAGTGGAGTTGAACTAGTTGTATGGTGATAACGTGTATTTTAGTGAAGTGGGAAGTGCCCTTTCAGATTTGGTACTACATGCCTGTGAAAGTGATTTACTGTGATAATGTATTTAGTGCTTCTGCAGCTCGTGATTCAAATTTGTGTTTGCTGAATTCTGTATGGTCTCAATTTTTCTATTGAAGCTTGGCTGGTGATGTGCTATCTTTGTATCTTACTATAAACTATCAGGTATCTACTGAATTAGGTTTATTTTACTTTTATTATAGAGCAGTTTAGCTACGCAGAGGAGTCACTAGACTCCACTGAGGTGAGAGGGTACATGGCAAATGTAGAGTGCATTAATGTACACAAAATAATTGGAATGACAGGAATTTTGCCTGACATGCAGGTTTACGAGTTACCGTTAATCATTTCCAACTTGGATAGGGAAATATTGCAATTTTCTGTTCAGCTCTATGTAGACTTATTTTTGGTTTTGAAGTAGTTTAGTTGCGGTAGAGAAAGAGAAATAATAGTCTTATGAAAGTTTATTAATAAGGGAGGGGGAAAGAGTGCTCTGGTGATCCCCGACTTGCAGAGGCTACCCTGTAGACTGCTGAGAGACCTCACTGTAATCCTGATAAACTTCTTATAGTAAATGTCAAACTGTCTTCCAGTTATTCATTCATTTTTTGAGGTCTGTTTTCTAGCTCTTGCTTACTTACAGTGAGGAAAAACCTAAAAAACTCTCGAAAGGACTTATTTTTTCTTTTCTTTTTTTATTTTTTTTTTGCCTCTACAGTTATTTGTGTATGTATTTTCTGTGTTTTGGGAAATGCTCAGGTAGATAAAGATGTGGACAGATTGTTGACAGACAGGCAGAAAGGATCCTGAAGAAAACTGGATACTGAGATCAGAGGAAGTTGAGTATAATTGCCTAATATGCAATATTTGACCCCATGTATAGCCTCATATATGCGTTGAATTAATGCAAAATTGGTGCTGAATACAACCACTGAATAAATGGTTTAGAGCCTATTAAGTATGTCATTCTGTTTGAGTTTTGTGCTAATTTCTTTCCACATGTTTAAGCCCATCATGGTTTTTTTTTTTCAAGTACTGTGTTCAGTCCTTTACTATGTGTGCTTTAAGCGTAGGGACTGTTAGCACGTCTGAAGTAACATCTGCTCTGTCTTTTTGTTGCTGGGTTCATGGTATAATTAGCTCTATATTTCACCAAATACAATTTTGCTCCCATGGTGGATAGAGCAGCATGAAGAAAACATAAATAATTGCAGATTAGAGAAACAGAAGGCAAAGTGGGTGTAGGTGGCTTTGATGGAAAAAAGGGTTAAGGAGAATAGAAGGTCAACTCATTATAGGACATAACATTGTTAAAATTATACTTGAGTATACTTCAGGTTCTCTCATCTGAAGTATGTAATTTTCTTGTTTAATTCCACCTAGTTTTGCTAAAAGGAAAGGTGTTTTAAAAATAGAAACTTTATTCTAGGTTATATGAATTTAAATATCCTAAATTATGTCTAAGCTTAAATGAGCAAGCACTCATAGACTAGGGTATGTTGGTTTTTTTTATTAGCTGAAGATTACAGGGTATAAATCACACTTTTCTGGACAATGCAATGAAGATTATCTAAAGATTACAAGAGAGAAGTGTTCCACTCAGGCTTTTTGAGTGAGCATTATGCAGCTTGCTACAGAGTTTCCTACTCTCTGACAATTCACCCTTATGAAAGTACTTCCAGCAAGAAAGACATCAGCAACTTGATTCAGTAAAGGTACCTTGTACCATTTGGAATGCCTTCGGGCATCCCACTTGGCCTCCAGCTTCTACTCCTGAATGGCAGAGATCATATGCAGGTAGGCGCTCCGTCATGTTCATGAACCCTGTGGGGACATACCAGACAGCACATCAGGGCACCTGAAATGACAGCAGGCAACTGAATAGACCTCCAGAGCTTGCAGTGCCATGTGCAACACATTTCCCTTGTCTCAGGGAGCAAATAGTGTCACTAATAAGACAGTGAAAATATTTCAAAATTTCTTGCTTGCCTTAATTTGCACTTATATTAGTGAGCCTTTTAAAGATTTTCCTTTCTATAACACCCAGAATTAATAATGTGATTGGTGCAACTAATAATCAATATTTAAATAATGGTACAATTTTGTGATGTCTTATCTGCTTTAAAGTTATTTTAGCAATTTTTCTCACCCTTGTCTAAGTAGAATCAGTTTATGAAGAGAAAGAAGATAAACCATGGTGGTTATAACCTGACCTAAAGGAATTTTCCAGAAATACTCATGTCTGGTCATGTTCCCTCCATGATACTTATCATCCTGAATTTGTACCAACAAAAATCTCTGTTAAGAATGTGATGCATTTTCCTTCTTTGTCTCTTTTCTCATGGAGTATCAGTAGTTTTATAATGGCCTCATCTAAAGCAAAATAAATTGCATTGTTAAATAGTTCTCCAACTTCAGCCAACTTCACATACATGTTCTTCTGGAACTTCATGGGTGCATTGGAGTATGCTCTGCTAATACTGTATCCAAATTCCATAGAATTGCTGAAAAATGTGGGGAAAGAGCTGTAGTTGGAAGTTTGGAAGGTAAACAACTTCCTGCACTCACAGCACTATTGCTCTTATAATGACCTCTTTTTTGACAAAGGGGTTTTGAATTTCCAACTTTTCATCTGCTGTGCATGTGCATATGTATACATCTTGTACATTTGGGTTTAGGTATGCAGCTTGGTACAAACCTCTTTTGCCCATTTACAATAGTTTTTCCATAAGCAGTAAGAGCTTAGACTTTTTAATCAATGTATTTTAAAAACCCATTAAATTCTCATTGATACAGAAAATAAATAATCTTAAAATTAGTTTGCTATTCATAGTTTAGACTCACGTAAAGGATTTCTGATTTCCTCTTCTTGAGAATTTTTCTTGTATTTTTGCCTGTTCCTACTTAATTAAACTTTCTTTATTTGAAACCTTAAAAAATAATTTTTAAAAAATCAGTTATATTGAGACTCTAGGAGATAAATTGAAATTTGAACATTATAGCAGGTCATGCTGAGGTAAGAAACACAAGATTTAACATCTAAGGTTAAATCATCATGAGGTACAGTGATCTCAGTTGTCACTGCTTTTATGTAAGCAGCTTTGTTAGAGTTAACTATTATTGGTACCATTATAATATTGGTTATTGTAATCTTCAAAGAATAGTATAGAAAAAGTAATAGGGCTACTGGTACAAGAAAATGTAATTTTCCTCCTTTTTTGCTTTCAGACTGCAAACAATAAATCATTTTGTTCAAGAGACAATAAAGCACCACTGGGTGCTGGTTTAATTCCTATCAGGGGAGGTCTTCAGTAGCTTTCTAAAACAAAGTAATTAGAGAAGAAGTTCTTTAAAAAAAATATATATATTTTTGTGTATCTCTTGTGTTCTTACAGGTGTTAATCAGAGTAGAGTAAAAGAGATTGTATTCTACTTCCATTTTACATCAGAGACATAGAAGTTATAAATCAACTACAACAATTACAAAACACATAAAGAAAAATCCCAAGTGCAACAAGACTTTAGACATGAATGGCTTCATTGTACTGATGAAGGTTACTGTTGTTCAGTAGGAAAAGAAAATAATAGGAATCATAGCACATAAACGAAAGACAAGGATGTCTTGGGGGGGGGGAGAATGGGGAAATGTTTCCTTAATAAAGTCAACATACAGAAATAAAACCAACATCTGCTCCTCATTTCTCTATTTGATTTCACTTTTAATTACAGAACTTCATAGTTAAGGCAATTTTAGTAGATCTTTTGCTTTTCCTTTTGTGTGGTTGAAGCTACTGACCAAGTTCTAGAGGCGCTGAGCGTGTGTTTGTGCTTTTTTTCTGGGTCTTTGAATAATACTGCCTAACAGTGGACTGCGTTTGCCTTTTGAAGGAATTTCTCCTGAGGTTTCCTGGCTTTTGTGTTCTCCAGCTAGTAAGCTTCAGCTCAGGGGCTCCTGTTGTTGACAATGGTGCATAAGGGAGGTTATGGAAAAGGTTTAATACCTCTGGCTTCTCTGTTCACCCTCTGAGTGTCTTTAGATTTGTCACTTTGTAAATGATTCTTCTAGGCCTTTATTAATGGGTCCAAGCTATTTATGTAAGCATGTAGGGATGGGATCCCATCCCATGTAAAGATGAGATGAGCTGGAGGAGATTCAGCCAGGACTCAACTGGATACTTCTGTGGTCACAAGCAGAAATTTGCCCTATATGTAGAAACCACCTTTAACATGTGATTAATTGTTCGGTCAAAGAAAGATAGATATATTACTGGCTTTACAAAATAGTATTGTAATACCACTTCAATCTGACATACTAATTGATTAATAGATAGGTGAGTTTTGGTAGTTCGTCAGCCAAAAAAAATTATACCATGAGCACTGTTGGGGTATGACTGCAGTGATTTGAATAAGGAAAAGTGCACTTGTTATAGGGTTCTGTGTAGTTAAGAAACTTGTATTGAGTAGGTGAAGATTAATGTACTTCCAGGATTTATACTCAAGGATATCAGTGCAAAGCTGCATAGAGTAAGGATGTTAGATAATTGTTTTAAATTTTGAAAACTTGGTAGAGTTCTTTGCCATGAAAAACTCTCTTGTAAAAAGTTAATTTCACCCAATAGCCATTTGCAAAATCCCCCAAATTATTTTTATAATATTCTATATTTCTGAGCAATATATCCTCAAAATCATATACAAAATTTCTATGTGGATTTCTGAAAGAGTATTTGCACTGTATTGTCCTTTCATATTTCCTAACTGATAAATTTGCTTCATTCTAACTTAAAAATAGCTGGCATAGTCTTGAATATTTTCATTTTTGATTATGCTAAATAATCTGTATGTTGATATTTGCAGTATACATGCTTACATTCTTAATTAAAGCTGTGTTCTGAAGCATGTCTGTGCATTGACTCCACTTTTCAGTGTTGTGCTTGGCGTAGCAGAGATGGTGTAGAAAGGGATCTAGACTTAATGCGACTTTCATGACTAATTTTGCCCTTTGAAGTGAAGCAGTTTCAGGGACTTTATAATCTGCTTTTTTAGGGTCACACTATGACACCTATCTTGTGAGAGCTGTCTAAATTACATTGCTGTGACTGCTCTTGAAAAGCCAACTATAGTCATTGGCCAAAGCAACATCTTTAATTTTTAGTCAGGATTACTAAAAACACCTTCTCATCATACATGCTGTAGAGTCAGCTGTTCCAATAAGTGATTTTTATGGTTTTGAGAAGTTGCTTCACTAGACCTTGACCCAGTGTGCTTTATAACTAGCTGATTTACATGGAAGTTCTGGAGGTTACTTCTCACTACTCATGTATTACACATGGGTTAGTTGCCTTTTTGATCTCCATTAATATTGTGCAGTCAGAAATGTTCTTCAACTTTATGATTGGGTATTTTCTCCATTTATTATTTATTGTATGCTGCTATTCTATGGTAACTCCCTCACTGTATAGTATCATATATATCTTACAGAAAATATCACTGAACTGTGATCACATGTTCATGATGGGTTTAGGACTCAGTATGATTAATCATTCAAAGCCTATACTGTGGCATGTTTTATTCTTTATGTAAGTCTCATTAAGTGACCTTTTAGATAGTAAGGAATAATCATTTTTTTCTACTGTGTGTGTAAGGCAGGTGTTACAGAAAGGTTGCAACCCCACTCAAGAGGATTCTCCGACTGGAAGATAAAAATAATGACTTTTCATGGAGTTCTGTTTGCTGTGGTATTTTAGTGTTGCCCTGAAAAGTCTTCCTCTGCAACCATGGATACCAGCTTCTGTGCCCATTACTTGTATGCAGTAGATGTATGTTGCATCTTGGCTACAAGATGAGAAGAAACACATTGTGCTTTCTCTGTGGTTAACTGAGCCATCTCTCCCTGCCTCAGTTCTTCCTGATATTCTATTTTAATTGGCTATTATGGATTATTTAATTAATTATTGGGTCCCAAACTGACCCACATTTCATCTTTAATTTAGAAGTTTGGATTCGTATTTGTTTGTTTAATGAGTTTCCATTGTTTTAACTCCCTGACAATTAATTGGACAGCCTAGGTCAGACTCCTGGCAGTGTTTTTTTCTCTCCATGATCTCATTCTTACTCACTGTCTGAGGCCTCTTTCAGCTTAAGCATGGAGGGAAAGGTATGCCCTCCAGCGTGGCATAAAGCCCGAACCATTTCAAGATGGCCGTTTGAGGCTGAACGTAGAAGATTTCAGCAGATGGCTTCTAATTACTTGAGATATGCCAAAGTGCTGAAAGGAGCATTTGTATCTTCAAACCTAAGGGGTAGTTGTACCTGACACGATGTGAGTGGCGTGTGCGTTAATGTACCCATGTCAGCATTTATTCCATCTACAGTTTCTGCCATGAGCTTTATCACAGATAATTGTCTGTGATATGAATGGAACTTCCTTGAGTATTGTTGTAATAGAGCTATAACTAATAAACCTATTACAGAAAGTAGAAGAAAATCCTATGCTTTTTAATGGAAAGTAGAAATAAAGCGACAATCTATATTCATACTCATTTTATCGAGAAAGCTATGGAAACTTTGAATTAAAACTATCATTTTGACCTTTTAGTTGAGTTTATAGGCAAGTCTCTTTTTATGATAGCGAGCAATTTCTTCAAGATGCAGGGAAATTACTGTTACATTAGTTGTATAAAATAATTGAGAATTTTGAGAGAGAGATATGTCATGCTCACCTTACTCACGCTGTTAGTCTCAGCAAGGTCAAGGGACTAATTGTGGACCCAGCCTGCCCTAAGCCAGTTGCAGTACATAATTGCATGCTGCCCTGGGAGCAGCATAAGAAGGAAATTGTGACTTGAAGCAATTCTGCTTGGTATTCTGGGGGGTAGGGTCAAAACTAGCCTCAGTGTCTGCTCCCTCCCTTCCCCTACCGGTGGGTGGTGAGTCTGCAGAACTCATTTCCCCTCCTGGGCTACCATCTGTGGTATGAGAAACCAGTTCATGGAAGAGAAACTCAGAGTTTCTTTTAGAAGGTTTGTGCATCAAACCCTTCTGATTTCTATGTATTCAAATCTATTCAGGGTAATCAGTTCATATGCTGAAATAAAATTAGGAGTATTATTTTTAAACTTCCTTATAGGACCTTGTGTTAATCAAGTAGTGAACTTCTGATGTTGTTTGATTTACTAGTGATTCTAAGACTCAGCACAAACCATTTTTCCAAGCAGCTTGTTTAGCCTTAGAAAATGTCACCAGCTAGAGCTATTTACGCAACACATTCCAAATTCCTGTGAGTTGAGCGGTGTGTATTTTGGAATGCTTTAACCTCCTCACTAAAATTAAGAAATCCCTTTAATTTCAGCTGCTTCCAGGAATACAACCCAGTCTCCCTAGGAGAAAACTAGCAGTCTCATCAACACTATCTTGTATTGGCAGAAAGTTGTATTAGCAGAGGTAGAATGTGTCTCTGAGCAGCAGATCACCCCTGAACTTTTGTCAGGGTGCACAAGGGGAAGATTTGAAGCTTTAAGGGGCAGTGTAGTCCTCATCACCACAACAGAGATTTCTCTGAGAGTAAACACTTTTATTTCTGCATACGTGAAAAATAAACCCTGTTTAAAATTGTCAGTGACTTTGGTAATGCTGCTTTAGTAAAATAAAATGCTGGTTTCTTTATTTCTTTTCTTTTTCCCTTGGTTCAAATAACACTGACATTTGCTTACCTTTCTGCTTCTTATATATATACATATTCTGACATAAAAAAGAAAATTACAGGCTGTCCTGCTATAATTCAAATTTTTAACAAGAATAAGTACTGGTAATAACATCTGGCATGATTGAAACTGGCACAGTGGATTTTTCTTTGAGAAACAGTATACAGTTATTATTGCTAAACATGAAGTTACATGGGTTTGCTTGCTTAATACACAAAGAGGTTTGTACTCCAAGAGATGTTTTTTTTTTCTGTTGCCTGCCTTCTCGGGCCTGTTAAATGATGCAACATTGTGGTCTTGTTAGACAACAATAACAGAAACAGGATTTCTTTAGTAAGGATTTCAAATAATCATGTAATGTCATAATTTACAGAAGCATTTTATTTTAAGAAGCATTTTTGAAATAATATTGAGATTAACAATTTTAGCCATATTCCAGTGCCTATCCTGGCACTATGGGTATTGATTATTATATGTGCATTAAGTAATTATTATCTTAAGAATATTGCATTTGCTTGAAGTATAAAATCCACTGTAAAAAAATAGCTTAACCAGGGCTCACTGCAGTCCGATTTACACAGCTAGAAGTCCACATTGCCTTTTTCTTGCAGACATTTTGTACTTACATTGCTGAAGCCCTTCTCTACCATGGCAGAAAATGTATAGCTTATGAAATAAACCCTGTCATTTAGGTTTATTATTTTATTTGTGTATTTTTATGTCTACTTTAAATATCTGGTAGCAAAGATACAGCAGTATAATATACATAACAGCTGAGTGAAATCAATAGCCACAGATTTTAGTAACCCATATGAATAAGGAAGTTTACTTTTATCAGGTGACCACGAACAATCCATTCTGCACCACCTAAGTGTTATTTCGACTTTAATAGACTAAGATCTTGGTGTCCCCTGGGAGGAAAGACAGTATAAATACACGCATAACAAATGTGGTCCTTGAACTTTTATACATCTGCGTGCATTGGTACATGCCAAACATAACATACACCAGTTTATTCACCTTCAGGCTTCTGCAGGGGCTGTTAGGTTGTATAATCTGCAGCGGATACATATGGAAAGCCTTTTCTTGTCCAGGTCCCAGGTCAGCTCTACAAGAGGCTCTGCTTTGGTGGAGAACAAAGTGGTGATAGTGGTTCCTTGTGAGCTTGGCTCTTTCTGGGTATGAGAGAAGAGCACGCTGAACCACAAAGATATGCCCTTTCTGCATCCCATGAAGCAAATCTGTCCCTGTGCATGCTCCACACAGGTAGTGTGGGTAAGGGCAGGAAAAAATTCAGTAAGGTCTTAATTTCCTCTGTCATGAGAATAGTAGAAACCTGTCAAGCCCACCCAAACAGCAGTCTGCATGTTTGTATAGTACATATAGACTCTGGGATAGGTACAGAACTGTTGCAAGCCATTTGCCTGAAAAATAATATTTTGACACTACTGTGCTTGTAATCTTCTTTCGTAAGGTTTAGAACAAAGCTTCACAACATTGTAAAACCTAGTCAACAGAGGTAAATAAACCCAGGGTAAATGTCCAGCTGCACCCCAGAAGCCTGAGGTCACTGGCAGGGCTGGAAGTATGGTCATGTCTGGGGAGGTGTCCCTCAGATGGTAGTGCTCACTCAGTCACAGGGACATCCACCTAATTTGGGATATTACATCACACTACTGCAAGAAGCAGGAATTTTTTTTAATCTGAACTGAGATACTAAAATCATCATGTATTTGTAGCAGAGATTTTAAAGAAGTATGAATGATATCAGGATAGGTGATACAATTGCAAGATTTGACAACACCGTAGGTGGCACAAACATTTGGCTTTAGCTACCTTTAGATATTAAACACATTAAGCAAGAAATTTATGAGGAATTGATTTTTCTGAAGTGTCAGCTACCTCAGCTGGCACTTGTAATGTACCTTTTGTGCAAGTCACACTGTAAACTGAAATGCGAAGTACATATGGGTAGGAAATCCTTTTCCTGTGAATTGTCCGATCAGTCTTGCATTGTCTGAAATTACCATCACCACGTACTTGCCATATGTCATTTCATATGGGAAGATTGTGCAACTTTGAAGTAGCAGCACCAAACCTTTATTTTCTGTTGGTTACTTTAATCTGTCTGCTACTTTCTTTTCACAATATAATACCAAAGTGAGTCATGAGTCTTCTGCTAGTTAAGGACATGTGGATATTATCAGGAACATATGATAATGTATAATAAGTTTGGTTTAATGTAAGTACTGTTTTAAATTAATTAAAGACTAGGGAAAAGAGGACATGAATTACCTTTAGTAGTATCTGCAAATATAAACCATTCTGCAGTTTCTGTGTGTAGCAGACATCTATACTTAAAGAGTAAATGGTGAATAGGAATCCAACAACCAAAAAGCAGTTGCTGGGATGAAAGTCAAAATCAATCTTTGTATTTATAATTTGGTATTTCATCAGTGCCTTCAACCTTATTTGCCATAGCATGGTGATGTACAGTAAGAAATATCTTTGTACTTCAATTTAGTTTTAAAGTAATTGCATCCAGTAGATGCTTTGATGCAAAAAAGTATCATATAATCCATGTAATTATAGTTTCTGCCTATTCATTTATTAGCTACGTTTACAAGCAAGAAGTAGGTTTGTATGTTTTCAAAACATATGCTTGGTAAGCACTAAATCTAAGACTTATAAAAACATTATCAATATGTTCTAATTAATATTTGCTCTTTTCCTTAAGCTATTATAAGGATACTTAATGCACAGCCTAAAATTAGAGTTGACAATTGCAAATACAACCCAACCAACATAGTAATAAAATCAATACTTACATTTCCCTTGGGGCCACTATTTACTGTTTGCAGTGCCATTTCCTTAATGGAATGGCAGTTATGTTTGCAGAAACCTTGTAACTACGATTTTTGTATTTTAACTAAAAGCAGCTTTCCTGAAGTAGTATGATTAAAAAAGAATCTGGAGTTGCTTTCAGAAAATTGCTGTAAACATTTTGCGGCCAGTTTTAACAAAGACTAAAAAGAAACATCTTTTCATAGTAAATGTCACTGAATTCTAAAATGAATTATTTGTAATGTTTAAAGACCTTTCAGTTGCATTGCAATAGATATTTGCCTTAATCTTAAAATACTTCCCTGATTTGTTTTTACTTTCATTTACTCGGTTCAAATTATTCTTAATCACTGAAAGCTCATTCCTGTGTGGAGGTCTGCAGTGTTCTCAAATTGTACAAGGGAGTCTGGCAGTTTATTTGACTTAGCAAATTAAAATAATGGAGGCAAGTATGAACTTTGAGATGAGTCATTGCAGCTGTTGCACAGATCTAATTCTAGTCTTTTAACTTGGTTCTTCTTTCACTGAAGTCTGCCATTATCTGGCAGGGCAGCAGGCGTTTCTGTGCCTTGCAGTGTAACTGTGTAGTACAGAAAGCATGCTATAGTTGACATTTATAGTGCACACAAGTGTCCTGTGTGTTTGCATATTCAGTAGAATATTTTGCTAATGATCTCTGACAAGAGGGATGAGCATCTGAGAGAAAATCAGTGAGTCATCATGCCTTCATAATTTGTTCCTCATGGGGCTCTGCTGACCATGCAGTGCTCTTGGCATAGCTGAAGTTTGGGGTAACAGGTTCTGTTGTACAACATGGCCACTTACTTGGGCTCAGCTGTCAGGGACTAACTATTAACTCCAATTGTTAACTAATTATTACATGTGATCATGTGACCTTTGATCATGTGACCTTATACCAAACTCCTGCTTTCGCTCCCATTCTGCAACTATTATTTTGAATAGCATTCGTAAGAGCAGGTCATTTGTAGTCTGTGTCAGTGTCTGATTATAGTCACTCCATGTGAAATGTCACCATTTCAGGATCTGCTTTCATTTCACTTGTTAGTGATATGGAAAAATTAAAAAAATTTAGAACGCAAAAGAAGTTTTGAAATATGGTAATTTGAAAGCATTGAACTTAGAAAATTTTTTTTAGTGATGTAGAAATATACACATATAGAAAAATGTGTATTATATATCTAATAAATCCATAAACATATAAGACAAAATATAAACCAAAAGATGCTGAATTGAACTGAATTGAAAAAATACCAGAACAAAATGGAAGTTCAGGATTAGGTACTTCAGTCCAGTTCTGAATATTTTTACAATTTTTATGTTACAAGTGTTATTTAAATTGCAATGTTCCTTGTAACTTTTCTGTTAGGATGCTTTTAAAAATTATGTTGACATTTGTCTTTTAAATGTATATATAAGAATTGTGCAAATTTGTGTACATAGTACAGTTTATGTACACATAAACTATGACTATGTTTTCAGTAATCACTGTTATAATTTTGTAAAATTTTTATCTAAAATTTTATCAAAAATACCTGAGGGTCTTCCCTCAGGCCATTAGTCATTTTTCTAAGTTTCAATAGCAGCAATGACTCAGCTTCCACGGAGAACGAGTAAGGATAGAAACAGAAATATCTTTCAGTATTCAAATATTTTCATTTGCTTATAATACTTCTAAGCTTTGGAGGAAGGAATTAAAATTTGTCATTATGATGACACTAGAATACCTGGTTCTGATCACTTGAAAATCTGGCAGAGTCTGACTAAGATAGAAATTTCTGCAATTGTGTTTCAAATGCCTATTAGACTTGTTTAGAAACTTGCTACTCTCCTGCATCTGCACTAGTATGGCCCAGACACTCATGTCTGTGAAACCTGCTCTCCAGCAGTTCTGCAAGAAAAGAACATTATTTTGGAACATTTAACTCCTGTTGCCTAAATGGTATTGGTACTAGCATTTTCAGCACTTGATACAGACATCAAGTTACCACAGAAGAAAGTCTTGCTGTTTGTTTTATGGATTTGGCAGATGTAATTCCATGCACTTTACTAATACAGTTCTTTATATCATCCTTCGAGGATACTGTTTCTGGACAAACTCACTAGATTGCCAAGAATAGGTTACTAAGAGCAAACTGGCTTCCACCCTACCAGTGAAAAACTTGATGTAGGTCTGATGGAAACTAGATTAATCCCATCATCAAAAAACAAACAAACAACCCATGTACTTTAAAGTTTGTCCCAGTATGATTTAATTCTTTGACGTTCAGCATTTGTTTATGCAAACCTGCAGTATTTAGTGGCATCAGCAAACTTTGTTTCATTAATATTTAGCCAAAGCAATTGTGTGCACAGAATCCTAGACCCATTCAAGGAAACATATTTTGAAACAGGATATTGAAAATAAAGTCCATAGGACAACAAAAGTCAGCTTACATGCTGATGTCAGCATTTGTGTGTGTTGATAAAGCCAAGCTCTTTCCATGATAAAGATAAATTCATATCCAAATCTTTAATAAAAAACAAATGATGTTAGCTATTCACATTAAAGTCAGAAGCGTCTTTGTAACTCTTCCCGGAGACTCAATTGTAAGGAACAAAAGTTATGTCCTGTTAAGAAAAAAAAATTAATCACTCAAGTTATTACATAGGGTGTGCTGTATATTCCAGGTCCAAGCTTTATACTGAAGCCTTTGAAGAGGCTGCCCATACCTACCAAATGTTGTAATTGATACAGAATCACTGCTATACAACAGCTGCAATAACAAGGTGCTGCTGCCTTTACTTTAATCTACCTCTCTTTCTGCCAGTTTATTATGTTTTGAATTTATTCTTTTGTAGATCTGTGAGCTATCTTTCTTATGGAAATTAATCTTTTTAAAAGATTTGTACTCTCATTTTCAAACACTAATACATTCATTCAAGTATCCCATTATTCAGAACCAGCTGGCTTTTTATCTAGTGATATTTACTTCAAAAAGCCAAGTTAAATGGTATCATAGATTAATTCTCAGGGCACAGGAAAGCTTTTTTAGAGAAAAAGAGATTTGGTAATTACTTAGACTATCGCAATAAAATCACAGAACATGTCAAAAATGCGTTATATAATCTGTCATAATACGAAGCTTCAAAAAAAAAGTTAATTCACTGAATTGAATCTAATATGTAGCATCAGTATATGATTTTTAAGTGGAACATTAAGTAAGGATAAAACTTTGCTGTGATTTATAATAAGCTATGTCATGATTTTTAGTTACGTATTTTTTCTTTGGAGAAAGCACTGAAACTTCGAAAAGGGCATTATCCACTGAAATTTCTTACATAAATCAAACTGGAAATAAGACACATTTTACAATTCAATTTAAGATCCCACAGAGACAATAATGTTGCAAGCTGTGCATTTTGCAGAGTAATATAGTAATGTCTAGTTTGCATTTTTGAAAAACCAAATTAATCACACTTTATTGAATATGTTGAAGCAAACCTAAAATTCATCTATTATTAAAAAACTTGTGCAACAAACACAAACTATATTTTATACATAAAGGACAAACTCATTTATTCATTAGGTTAAAACACTTGGAGTTTGCATTTTGTAGCTACTAAAGAAGTGACATTTGCTATCTGTTCTCTTTTTTAAATTTTTCAAGGCATTGTGTTCAGACTAATCTGCTTGAAAAATTGTACTAATACTTTAACACAGTGTCAATCCTGAAGACTGCGCAGAAATCCCTGTGGAAACTAAGAGATGTCTCTTAATATTTAAATTTTCTTTTTCAGTGAATCACTTTACAGGACAAATATTCTGTTATCATGTATCTCGTATTTAAGTAACATATTTTATCCCTTGAAAGATTAGCCACAAGATAATAAACTTTTTAGCCAGTTTTTAGCATTTGTACATCCTCTGAGCTAACATGCCTAGGCACTACTTTGAATTAGGACGTGTATCTTTGTGCTGTTGTGTTCAGACTGGTACATCAAAGCAACCAGAATGAAATTTCGTCCTTAATCAAGTCTCACTGACTTCAATGGAAACAGTATTTCAGTCTTAACCTTTTAAAGGGAAAAATATTTTAAAATTATTTGTAGATGTTTTCCTGTTTTAGAATGTAATTGTGGAATTATATATTCTGTATCTTGTGGGGCATGCAAGCTGCATGCCAAATCTGTATGCCAAGTGTCAGGTGCTTCTACTTGTAATTCCATTTCTGAGAACACCACTCTAACTTATTCTGGCCTCTAGGCCAAATTTGAATTCTAGGATTTGGTTTCTGGGATAATTGTTGCCTGTTAGCGATTTGTCTGTGCTTTCATGTCTTGATGATTTAAAAGCGAGAAATGCAGCTTTTTATTTTTGTTGGAAATCTATATTGACTGTACACTAGAGAGATGGTTTCGGAAAACAAGGCTTCTGACAAAATGTTCACTTTCATTTTAGAGAAACAAAAATCTTAAATCAGAATAAAAAAATTTTTAGAATTTGAAAAAAATATGTCATAAATTTTCCTGAATCATCAGGAAAACTTCTGGCCCTTGTCCAATATTTTAGTTCAAGGTCTAAGCCTAAACAGTTTTTAATCTAAAATGAACATGTTTGTTTGTTTGTTTTAAGCAGCACAAAACGAATTCTAGTTTTACTAGATCCAGTAGTAGAAGAATTTCAAGCAACTTTCAGGTTTTTGGCCATCATAGTGGAAACCAGATCTCCAGCTGAGGTGTTTTTGTTTTGAGGAACTTAGGATGAGTGATAACCTACAAATAGTTAATACAAGCCCCCCAACCATGGCAGAGGCATGGAACTACATGATCTTTAAGGTCCCTTCCAACCCAAATCATTCTATGATTCTATCATTCTACGCTGAGCTGATTAATGTAAATTGCTAATGTATGATGGTACCATCTTGTTTGTAGGGCTTAAGTCTGAGGGACTCAATACACAGAAACATCTTTATCCATTGGGTGTGCAGTGGACTGAACAAAGGTTTCTGAGAAGGCATCTAGCCCAACTTGTTATTACATAATAGCCACCAGTTATACACTGGTCAAAACTTTTTCAGACCAGTTCAGACTTGCAAGAGACTTTGGAACAGAGGTCATCTTTCTCAAACTTGTACCCACAGCTCTGACCTGGAGAACATTGTCACTAATTGAGTCAAGGCAGGGTGAAGAAAAAATACTTTTTGGCTACCTATTTTCTCTTCTGTTATGTAACTCCCCTCATCTCTGATCAGATAAATTATTTATCATGAAGAAAGATTGATGGAGCTGGGAAGCAGAGTAAGATGTGTGTTTATGTCTTTTTCTGCTCATAGAAAGAATGTAACATTCTGATTTTTACTAAATGAGATCTGGATGCAGATACCTTTCTAGGAATTTTGTCTAAGACACAGTTAAAGAAATTGTTTGAAGTACACTTAAAAGGTGTGTGCGTTTTTCACAAATCAGTTTGATATAAGACACAGGAATGACTACAATGAATAAAATTCATGTGGGCTTGGTAAAGTTCAGAGTACTAAATCTTGGTATAATAGCTTAGGTGAACTTCCTTGTCCTAGAACTATTACAGAAAAAAAAAAGTGGCAACTGTAAAGCCAATATTGAATAAATTATCATAACATGCTATCATTTAATGACAATAGGCTTTTTTTGTCAAACACTGGCTGGACACTTTTGTCTCTTCACATTAGGTGAAAATTTTTGCCACTGGAGATAGTTATTGGTAACAATGATTGAGAGATCTCTTGGAGTAAATAAATATTTTGTGTTAAATAACTTTCTTTCCATTTTAAAAAGAAACAAAAATATAAAAATAAATTAGAAAGTAATAACACCCTCCTTTCCCCCAGATCACAAAAATCCAAAGAAATATTTGAGAAATTTGCTGTTTAAGATGTATCACTTTCACATTCCTACCCTCAATCCAATTTCATACTTTTAGCTGCCTTTGTGTGAAGATTTTACCTTTGATCATTTTGTAAGTCAGAAAAAAACCAGCAGCAGTTCTGAGTAGGGTATCAATACATAAATAGAGAATGTTGGTAGAGTAAATCTCACAGAGAAAATGATCCTTTTTGGCATAAACAACAGCAATTGTGAGAAGCAATTAGAACAGGTATGCAATTATATGTAGATCTTTCTTACTGAGGGAAATTCCTTGTAGTTGGTTGTCTGTGTATATGTACTGTTTCTTTCAGTATTTTCACGCTATAAGCCCTTTGGGGCCAGGAGTGTCCACCTGCTCTAGCTGTCACATATTATTACTACTACTGTTATTACTAGTCATACTAGTTGTCACTTTTTTCACTGTCATCCTGAGAAAACAATAAATCGTGTGCAGAAACAGTTTCAGCAGTCCTGAAACAGGACTCAGGATCCATAAACTCTTAGGTAAGATTTCCTCCTTTAGGTAACGGAATGTTACAGTCATCTGTCTTGGGACATGGAACTACGCAAAAAAACCTAAAGGCTTAAGTGTACAACGAAGTTACTGTAGCATAAGGAAATGCTGAATATCAGCTGAGATGTAATAACGATTCTTGCTCTGCGCCGAACACAAGAAAATGTATGTGTTACTCTTGAACGAAAGAAGCACAGTATGATTCCTTTGAGACCCAAGCCTATTACATGTTGCAAATTTACAAAAAGACTATATAAGACCTAAAAATTAGAGACTATATCAGAATGGTCATGAATCAAAGCTTCACAAGCAGCTCAACAGTAAGAAAATTCCTCACAAAGCTTTGAGTTAGCACCTGCTTCCCAAAGAAGGGGGAAGTGGATCTGTGAGCCTCAGTGCTTGTGCAGCCTGCTGACTTTTCCAATGCAGTTTTTCAAGTGTGGAAGAGACACAGGATCGATTTGGAAACCTCTGTGTCCAGCCCCATGCTGCTCATGAAGCCAGTATCTGGGCAAATATAAATCTCCTTTTCCCTGAATGGGAAACACAGCCATGTGCTCTGGAGAGTGCCTGAAACTTGCTGCAGCTGGTGGGGTTTCATGCAGCCAACTTGCAGTTGTTTTCCCAGCGAGCATAGGGATGTAATTGCTATGAGACCTTGCAATCAACTTTGCTTAAGACTGGATATTAATCTGTTGATTAATAAGGACTGATTTTTGATAATTTAGCCTTTCTTCCTAAGAAAACGACTAAAAAAATTCAGTGAGTAAAAATCTGAAGAATGATGTTCAAGAAGGCATTCTGTGTGCAATCTTTTAGAGCCCACATACCGTTAAGAGTTGGTGCAGCATTTGTGCTGGAAATTGAAATACTCCTCTTTAGTTCAGCAATTTTTAAAAAAAATCATCAATAAACATGATTACATGTAATATGTCAACCTCCCTGCTTTGCATTTTCATCCCTGGTTCATCTTCTTTGGAACAGATTGAACATGATTTTACAGAGGCCTTCTTGCTTTTAATTTCAGTGCTTTCAAGCCTAATATATCTTGCTTCTCTTATTTTTTCATATTGCAACACAGCTGAAACAGGTGAGGGAAAGTGTGGACAAACTAACAAGTCTATTTACTAGAAGGTATTAGGAAACTTAGCATTCTCACTTTATGCATTTTGTCTATGCAATTAATTTTTGCACTTCAATGTATTTATGAGGATTGTCTAGTATTTGTTTTTCTTAGTTTATTGTTTATACAGAACTGTCAGCCATACTTAGATATTCTGAAAATCTGCAGGACTTTTCTTCTTGAGTTAAAGGGGCAGTAATAAGATTACTATTTCTCAAAACTTTTTGAGAATTTTTTTTAGTAAAGATAAAGAAAAGGGGGAAGACAAGCTACTGAATACATACATGGTATATTGCCTTGGTTTACTTTTTTTGTTTCTGAGCACTGCTAATATAGAATTAGAGGCTGTAAAACGCATGACTAGAGGTAGTAAGGATCAAAAATCAGGGTCCATATCAACTGAGAAATTGCCTGTATCAGACCAGTGAAGATAGTATTATCATGAATTCCCATCCAAATCCATATTTTCAGGAAAGCTTAGGCACTTACTCGTAGGCATGAATCACTCAGAAGCTCGAACTTATGTCTCTCATTGTGGACAAGTTTCTGGACCTGTCTATTTTAGTTTCCACTGTATTAAAAAGGAAACTGATTATGCTGAGTCTGTTACACTGATTATACAGAGCAACAAATTGAATGAGGATAACTTCTTTCTTTATAAACTGAAGTAACAGGATCTTACTATAGAAAAACTTAAACCCATATTTTTCAGAAAATGATCTAAACATGTTGTTATAGACAAGTCAGCCAGGTGTATTCACTGTTAAGGAACTTACCTGTTCCTTAAGCGAACAGAAAATATTTGTATCCACAATTACAGGCAATGACTATGTATAGTAATACATTAATTGTCTACTAAACGGGAAATTTTTGTATAAAAGCACATGCAAATGTAATCGAGATGTTTGCAAAATGCTTTGTGATGTTCATTGTGTTGAGAGATAAGGAAAATGTAGTTTTTCGTGGTTTTTGGTTGACTTCTAATGGTTCATCAGTCTTTATATTTTAAAAACTCTGCCTCAAAGGACTAGCTGTACTTCTAGCTTTCTGGTCTGAAGTTAACCTATTTACCCAGGGGTACCTGACAGGAAAATGGGGTCCAGTTTTTATTTTCCTCAACACAGTGCATACAACACTTCTGACTTTTTGTTTCTTGATGATGTCCCAAATTTATTTTTGCATATTTAAAATTGCGTTGTTATCTTACAAGATCATATAACCATACAAATAAACTGGGTTTTGTCTATGAAATTAGTGCAAGTGAGATACTAGTAGAAGGAGACAAATGGAAAATCTATTTTTAGGTAAATGTCACACAGCCTGCAACTGAGTTGCTGAGCTTTCAGTTGTCTTGGACAGTTTCATTATTCATTAAATTGAATTTTAAAAAGCTTTTCCTGTGTTAATCTTTTTGGTGAAATAATGAAGGATTAGTATAAAATATCTATATTCTATGGGATTCATTGTAAGTGTGAAAAAATTATTTCACTTACTAACTTACATAAATTCAGTATTTCCTGATTAATGATTAGGCCTATACTCTCATATTCAGCATTTAGAATTCAATCTTATTTCCTGGAATTAACAGTCTCTGCTACAGTTTTTATTATCAGAACATAAATATGAAAAGTAAAGTGAGTACAAATTTGGCTTACGGTGCAAAGTGCAGTTATAATTTCTTTGCCATTGCCACAAAACAAGTATGCAATAAAATTAGTACAGTGAATGAAGCAGTCTACATGATTGAGACTACTACCTGTTTTTCAGATTGCTACTGTTGTCAACAAAGAAGAAATAATATGTAATTCCAAAGGTTCTTTTGGCTTCTTCTTTATATATTTCTGTAGGAAAATGTTTATCAGAGAATAGTGATTTCTTTGTTTTTTGTTGGGGTTTTCTTGTTTGGTTTTTTTTAAAATTTCCTGCTGTCATGATAATAAGCAGAACTACAAATACCAGACCCATCAGCCTACTATTTTAGAGAAAATTATGAAAATTTTTAATTAAGAGCCCATGTTGCTCAAGGCCTCTTTAAGAGCATAAACAGGATTATATAACCAAAAACCCCCAAAACAATGCAAAACTTTGTGAGGGGGTAGAAAAGAAAAGAAAAATCCTTATGGAAAGCCAAATACAAAGGGTTACAGAGAAGTCTTGGAAAACTAATTTTTCTATGTTGTAGTACTTCTTCTCCTGATCACTTTGTGGTCTCAGAAGAGGTGGCAATCTAAGTATCAATAATATTAGACAGATACTATTTACAAATGACAAAGGGTTTTTTTTTCCTTTAATGATGTAACAGTAACATAGAGATGAGAGAAAAATGCCTTTATCTGTAAATATGTGTCCTTTATACAGTCTCACAACACTCATACATGGCAGATAAATTGTACAGTTGATTTTAAGGAACTGAATTATACAGAAATCATATCACAAATTTATAACAATTCAAAGACTAAAGCAGCAGTATTTGATTTGGGAAGTTTATGAAATGGTTCCCTCACTGTCAGGAGGCTAAGATTACCAATTTTCAGCATGCTGATTATACATATTTTCCAGTGGACATAAATAGCCTGGATCGTTAATAGTCCACTTCAGAAAAATGAGCCAACACAGCTGATACTGATGCTTTGTTTGGTAATTGTTGCTGAGATACAAATTGTTTCAGCAAACACAGAAGATAACAGAAAGATTAGGAGACTAAAAGGAGATCAGTAGCACACCAAAAAAAAAAAAAAAAGTGGTTTGAGTTGTTAGTAGGAAATCAGACTCTTGTGTTTTGCTATGTGATATTCCTTGTGTATATAATGGTACCTGAAACTATCTCTGAGCCAGGGCTGGGCTTCACTTGCCTAAAGACAGGCTTGTAGTGTTCTCTGGAATTCCATTAAATATCAAGTTTTCCACATGAAAGGAAGGGAAAGACCCAAGGGCCTGGCAGATAGCCTAATTTTAATTTCTAAAAACCACCTATAATCATGAAAAGTTTGACTTTGTTGCCCAGGCATAGATATATGCTACTAGCTTAGATACCCTCAAGTATCCTGCCTGATCTACACCCCCAGATAGCCTTGGGGTCTCCTGCAGGCACTGTGTAGTAGTCACCAACCCTGTAAGACCTGAATCAAATTGTTTTGGCCACCTCAGGTGTTGTGTGTTTAGGCTATTGAACTGAGTCTGAGAGAAGGGTCATCCTAGTCTGTGGAACCAGCAGATGCAGATTCAGCTGACCAAAGACAGGTCTGTCTCCCACAGAGTGAGTTCAGCAGTTTTCCAGAACCTGTTGGCTGGATCCCTGCTGACTATCACAGGAACTAAACTGTTCAGTTCACATTGTAGGAACTGAAATTTAAGCAACCTGAATCCTGATAGGGTCAGAATGAAAAAAGGAAAAGGAGTCTTCAAATAAGAGTAATGATTGTAAAAGCGAACCTGGTACATTTAGATCAGCGTTTGTGAGGCTGACATTGCACACTAGTTTTCTGCTTCATTTTCTTTTTCTTGGCTGTTTTACCTTCAAGTCCAGAATTGTTTCAATTTATTATTACCATCCTTAGCTACCTAATTGTGCTACTAATGAATTCAAATAATCCAGGCATCAGGCTTTTACAAACCCACTTCAGTGTACAAATAATAGTTTGTTGTGTAACTGCTGATTATGGGAGAAGGTAACTCACATTATGGAAAATATGTGCTGAAATATTGGTGGTGAGGAAAGCAATGGATTCTGTACTATGCCTTTTAAACTGTGAAAAAGTATTGTCATTCTTGTTCCATCGGGTTGTCCATCATGAGTAAATGTGAGATATCTGAGCCTGGTTTTTAAGCATGTGTACTTACATTTGGAGCTTCATTTCAATTTTTTGAGTGCTTATATTAGCGCTATCACACATGAAATACATAGTTGGCTACCAAATTGCCTATTCAAGTACATATGTATGGGGTTTGAGCACTCAACATTAAGCATTTGCATTTCAAAATTGGATCCCTTGTGCTTGAAAGCCTTGAAAATGGTACTCTATGGTCAGCCTAGTGCAGCGTCAATTGAAATGCTGTTTGAATGCAATGTAGAGCTTCCAATTGCTGCTTCAGAAAGTGTTATGCTGAATCTGGAACACTTTGCATAATTTAATTAATTATGCCACTAAAAACTGATTTTCTCTCAATTTAAAGCAAACAGCTTTTATGAGGGTGAACTGCAGCACCCAGGGATATCAGGTGTCCAAGCTTTTAATCCTATTACAAAGACTTGACAACCACTGATGGAAACTGGAAAAACATAAGCCTCCAGCAGGGCAACAAGTGAAGAGGAAGAAGGCAACAGATTTTTAATACTCTTTGAAACCACTGTATGCATTAAATCAAAATCAAATGTAAAAAGTGACAGAACTGGTAGGTTGCACTTCATTGTGCAGACAGTGAATAGTGTCTAAGGAATAACACTTATTTTGCTTTGACATTAATGAAAATAACTGTTTCCTCCAAGAGGAAAAGTGTTCTGTTTAACTAGCATAAGAAAAACACAGTGGATGGCCAAGACTTTTGTATATTTGTATCTGTGTCTGTTCACTTAAAGTGTTCAGGAGCTCAATGGTCTGAAGTTTGAAAGTGGTTTCTAATGGTTGTAGACTGGATTCTGTCTATAAATCATTTTCCATATAAGCAAATCTTAACAGACGATTCCAGACTACAAGTAATAAAAGCACTTTCACTAAATGCTAGCCTTGATACTTCACTTTCTCAAGCTTGTCTTCTCTCTTCCAATTTATTATTGGGTTCAATATCATGCTAAAACAGTAGACACTGTAATTTTGAGGCAGAAAAGAGTACTGATTTAGAAAAGCTCTAATTTCTGAGCCACGTAAGCAGAGCCGTAATTGGCAAACTATGACTGACCTTGCAAAATTCGTTGACCAGGTTAGGAAGGGTCACAGAAGAATTGACTCCATCTCCATATCAAACACCAGCATGTAACATGAAATTAACTGCACTGTAGAAGTTCTTACTGATAAAAATAGGGAAAATATCTCATTACTGGGAATTCAGCACCCTATAAAATGCAAACATTTTCCTTATAGTGCTAACAAATATTCATATAATTACTAATATATATTTATGTATTATTTGTATTCTTCCGATATCTATCTGAGATGGTACACCCGGCTTGAAGGGGAAACAGGAGTTAGTAGGGGTCACTGAAAGAGCTTTAACCTAGATTTAAAGGGGGAAAGGGATAAAATCAAGCTCATAAGAGAGGTCTGGAAGAGGAACACCAGAGTTTGAAGGACAGTGTTTCAGCAAGGTCCTTTGCTCTGCCATCTCACTGGAGGTAGGGGATGGAGAGCTATATGGTGGCAAAGACTGCAAAGCGGGTTATTGATGTGTTAGAAATTGCAGAAGCACCTGACAATAGTCATGTAGGAATTAAGGCTTGTCTCCCCCAAAAAGATCAATGGTAGGATCAATAGGCCAATTGAAATGCATCTACAGCAATGCACATGGCATGGCCACCAGACAGGAAGAGCTGGAAGCCATTGTGCAGCAGGAAAACTATGGTGTAGTTGCCAGCATGAAGACTACACTGGGATGACTTCCACAAGTGGAGTGCTGCAATGGGCTGCTATAAACTCTTCGGAAGGGATAGAGCAAAACAGGAGGGTGGGGTAGGGCTGTATGTTAGGGAGTGAAATATGTACATCATGATGGTAAAAAGCAGAAAATTAGAGAATATAAAATTCAAAGGAAAATAAAAAAAGATTTTTCCAGATAAGATTTAGCTGCTTCACTATGTGTTTAAAAGTATGTTCATGCTTTTTGAGAGTGTCTCAGTTCTCAAAATACAAGAAAACCTGTTCACTTGTCAGAGGTCATGAGATTCGAATAATGTATTTACCAGCTCAAGTATGTTCACTGCATAAAGGTTATGAAAATTTCTTGTAAAATAATAAAAGTACCTCATATAATTGATTCTCTTCATTGTTTCATAAAATTGCTTTGTTTGATTGCGGGAGACTTTGGACTGAATTTCCATTACCTGCTTCTGAACAATTTACACTGGGATTGAGACAGTATTGTGCTAATGAGTTAGAATTTATATTGAGCCTTAACTGTCTTCCTGAAGTAACTAGGGAAAGAAAATCATGGCAATAATGGAGTATTTTTCATTATAAACTATGCTGTACAGCTTTTACAATCAGGTTTTTAATAGATCTAGAGAAATTAAATTGGAATTCTACCAACTTCTGTGCTTTTGTCATCCAATGAAAATGATGGTAAAATATGTCAAGACTAATGGGCTTATCCCCTTTCCACTGAAGTAAGAAGGAGGTGGTATCATTCCTGTTGTTTTTCAGGCCCTGTTGTTCATTAAGGAGTAGGATGTATGTAGAAAAGCATGCAGAAAGATGCATTTTGCTATAATCCATAATGCTAAATAGAAGCTGAGTATAGATCAAATACATCTTGACTTACATTATGCTAAAGTCCCTATCAAGAGATGCTCCCATGAAAATAGTAGACATTTTCAAAGTCAGGAGGTTGAAATTGTGCTCTACATGAAAAAGGAAGCAATCATATATTGCTGATGGATATATTAATACTGCTGAGAATGCATGCATATATCCATATTTATTAATATATTCAAACATTGTTTATTGATTGTTTATGGTAAATAAACTCATATGGTGAGTATATAGATTACTGTGCATGCATGAACATACATACACTCAATCTCAGCATTATACGTAAGTACACACCGAGAATAATACAGCTTGTCAGGTACAGAGATTTTAACCTTTTCATTTCATATAAATATACAAACTAATAATGAGATGTTAATTGTTATTGTCCTTTATACAGTGTATCTTATTGTCCTTTAATTGTATCTTAATTAATTCTATGGTTATTTGTTATGAGGAAGTCTGCAATAGTGAAAAAGGGTGTTTCTCAAATAAATGAATTATTTTTCATCTCAGTACTTGTTTGTCCACATTCTTCTTTGCTGTTAGTCTGCTCCACTAGCAGAAGACTGCAAGAATCAATGTAATCCCTTACATGTTAATAATATGAAATAAAAATTAAATATACAAAATACAATAATCAGCCAAGCACATATGCATGCATGTTGTTGCCCTCAATAAATTAAATTTTCAGTTACTTCACATAATGTTTATTTATTCACAAATACAGGACACAATATAACTGTAGTTGAAGTTTTAATTGGCATAACAGGATTTTTTATTTTGTTAGACATTTTGCAGGCAAAAATATTCTCTCACACATTAAAGAAATGCCATATATAATTTTACTTTCTAAGGATAGGAAAAGTGTGTGTAAAATATACACAAAACACAGACTCATGCGAATGAGCATGACTCTAATACTTTTAGGTTTGCATGCTAGCTCTTAACTTTAAGAAGTTTTTCTTAATACCTCTTTCAGAGGGTGGAAAAAAACCCCGACCCTAAAGTCCTTTCCCCAACACACATACTAAAAAAAGAAAATAAAAAGAAATTGCCACTTGCAGAGAAGGTTAGAATGCTGGCCTTGCTTCCAAATTCAGAAATTGAAAATTTGGAGTCTTCATTCATCCAAATAATATATATTCATTCCCCACAGGCAGCAGTGATGGTTCTTGGGATAAAGAAAAACTTCAGTCTCCCCCCACCCAAGGATCACAGGCCTCTGTTAACCACCCCAACTTGCCTGGACAGCATAATGTTCCAGTTAGCCATCCTCTCAACCCTCTTCAACAGAACCACCTTCTGCCAAATGGTACGGGTTGACATCTTTCAGCACTAACATCTGCAGTTTTCTAGTTCCTGTCTTTTCTTTGTGTTTATATAAATAGGCAATGAAAAAATCAAGGATGTGCGGAATACTGGAATACTTCCTTTAAGGTATTAAGCAGGGGAAGTGGAGACAGTAAAGAACAAACACATATGCAATAAAAATGATACTTAAAATAACTGCTAACCTGTGCATCAGTGGCATAATGACGCATTGCTAAGGCACCTTGCAGCGGATACCAAAAACTATAATAAATAGCCATTGCTTAGCAATGATATTACACATTACACAGATATGAACAAGCTAAGAGGTCTAATAGCCTCTCCTTGTGGCTAGAAACCCTCCATGGTTGCTAGTGAGTCACCCATGCATCTCCCAGAAGAGAACTGACATAGAGCTGCTTTTTCCTGCAATGTGAACCATCTTGTCACCCATCACTTGAATACTGTCCATCAGGAGATACAGAAGATAGTGCTTAAAAAAAGATGCATAAACCTATTTCCCTATTTTCCTCCCCAACAGGGTTGGAACTTCCTTTTATGATGATGCCCCACCCACTGATTCCCGTGAGCCTACCTCCAGCCTCTGTCACGATGGCAATGAGCCAGATGAACCACCTCAGCACCATCGCCAACATGGCAGCAGCAGCACAAGTGCAGAGCCCTCCATCCAGAGTGGAGACATCTGTTATTAAGGTAACTACAGAACAAACCAAACCAAAAAACACCAAACTGTAGCCCACTCCCAACCATCATAAATATTATAAACGTGTATAGGTGTCAAATATTCTAAGGTAAATCGTAAAGTCAGTAAATACAAGAGAACTAAGTATGGTGACTCTGGGAGCACAAGAGACTACTGGTGGCCGCTGTTACCTTCTCATTTTCCCTCCCTCTCTCTAAATCAGTATTAAAGCAACACTCAAGTTGAAGAATTCTCATACACAGCTTCGTGATTGCTCATATTTCATAGCCTGTAATCTAATGGCAATATTTCTTGAGATACCAAGGAAAAAATTACTCTTTTCTTATATTACAAGGGATTGTTCTTCCAAATTTAAAATCTAAGCATTTGAACTGAAATGCTCTAAGTTTTCCAAAGAAAGCTGAAAGGTTTGATACTTTGCCTGTAGAACCTAAATTTGCCAAATTTCAGAACAAATTAGAATGAAGTAGAACAGAACAGTTGCAGTAATCTGCAGGCCAGTATTACAGGAATATCTCAAAAATATCTGATATCTGAACTTGTCTACCTGTTTTAGGTTTTGTTTGTGGCCTTTAATTAAATTAATCTTATATTAATTCATAGAGGCATTTACCAGAGGCATAGAGTCTTTTCTTCCTCTCACTGAAGGTAATCTGTTTTCATTTTAAAGGCATTTCATTTTAAAAGACATTTCTGTGTTACCATTAGATAACTGTGATTTGATCTTTATTCAGATATCTACATTTTGCCTCTTATCCTTCTTTAGTTCTAATAAATGAGAAACAGAAAGTACACAAACTGTTATTTTTTTATCTAATGTATCTTAGATATGCAAAGGCAAGTTTATGTGATTTTTCAGGGCTATATTGGAAATCTGTCCTTTCATGCAATTCCTTTGACAAAAATTAGGTAAACTTAGAACCTCTTCCACTTTCAAATCAGGAGTTACGAAAGTTTTGAAGTTCATGATGACTTAAGCAGAGTGAAGAGGTCTGACTTTATTAAGACATTCAACACACTGGTGCACCTTTCTTCTTTAACCTGACAAAACACAGAATCGCTAAGAACTGTTCAGTTAAAACTCAACAAATCTATGGTTTTATTGACGTAGAAAAATGTGATCTGATGGCCTAATTTAGTCAGCTACACTTCCAAATGTAGGCTCTTCTTTGGAGGCCTTCAGTGCCATCCCTTTCTTGCCTTTGTTGACATGAGGAGTTAAGATACTGGTTTGAGAAGAATTGTTTATTTACGTGGTATGTGAACAAGACTAGATCCCGTCCTAGTTTCTGTCTTGCCCATATCTTGGGAATATAAGCACTCTGCTGCTAACTAACTGTCTGATTACATGGTGATTTTTGCACCTTTATTTTTCTATTTTTACTTAATTGGTATTTCATAAGAGTTACATGATACTAATGTTCTCTGAAACACACGTGGTGCTTTATTTCATTCTAAATTTATTTTCTTAATTGGAACAGTGACCACTGGTACTACAGAGGTATCTAAAAAATGAAGATTGAGATGGAGCACATGCTAAATGACAGCTGATATATGAATTACTGTGCCAACAAAACTTTGTTTTCACTATTTTCATGCTATTTTCCCTCCTTTCATTTTCTGTGACCTCTTTGATTTCATATATAAGAGTATAAAATTTGACCTTCATTGGTAACCGTCTGTTTCTAAACTTTGACAAGCTGAATTCTAGCTTGTAAAGTTGATTTACAAGCTAGTTGTAGCTATTAAAATTGCCTAAGTTACCATGGCCTACATTTAAATATGTCTTTGTGAGCATACTCCAGTGTGACCCTGATCTTTGTCTCCAGTTACCAAAATCTGGTACATTTGAGTATAACATACCTCATAGGCCATGTAAAAATGGTTTCCTTTTGTGGAAAGCAGGTCCTGCTCTGTTCACAGATGTAACCACATTATGGAAACATAGCTGGACCCAGGAAGCACTTAACTGAGAAGTACTTTCGGCTCATGTGGTCTAAACCTGTCTAGTCGGTTTAAAACTATTGGACTCTGAAAGGGAGGCACTGTCATCATGTAACTGCGTATATTATTTTAACCATAGGCAGTCCCATGCCAGAAAATTTTCCTTATCCTGCAGGTCCTTTACTTCTTAACAAGTTCATTTTTGTAGCTCATCTACTTTCTCTAGCAGAGATAGGTTCCTTATAATCTAGGTGAAGACCTGGAAAGTACCTGGCAATTTAGGCTCTCTGAAACATTCTATCAGCACATTGTAACTGGAAAATCATAATTTCTTTCCAAAATCTTGCTTATTTAAGCATTTGTTTGTTAATAATCTACAGTATGTATCTCTGTCATTTTTGAAAATTCAGCTCTCATGTTCATGCTAATTAAATATTCATTGTAGCTGCCAACTTTTGCATAACTCCTGGCATAACATCCTGTGCAAGTTTCATGTTCCCATCTGGTTTGTACATAACCATAATTTAAAAATGTGTGGATTTCAATGAAATGTTTTTAAATGACCAAATTAACCTCAGTTTGCTTTAGAAAATGTGCACATCTGAGGATGAAATACACATATTTTTTGAAGTTTGCACTGATAAGTTAAGGATTTTGGGTCATTTATGTAGAACGTGATGGAGACATTACTGAAGTGCTGCTGTTACTTCTTCAGTCAAGGCCTGTGACATATTGCTCACAATACATTTCTAATACAGGTGACTCTATAAACACAAGTTTTAATCTGTCACTCAAAACTCACTTCTAAATGTAAGATCTTGCTGCACATAGTTATTTCAAGAGTACTATAAGGGCTAAGGAACTTAACTCTTGCAGGACTTTCCTACTCATTCCTTCAGCCCCATTATAGTACAACTCATCTAGATTTATGTCCTCTGTTATTATCTATTGCAGATGGATATGATCATGTGGATAGAGGTAGCACAGCCATGTAATTATGTTCCTATTTTTTAATACTGAGCTGGATTGAAACATAAACCCCAGCAACTTAAAAGCATGAGGTCAGTGTTAGGGGATTTTCTTCCCATGGGGATGGACGTAATGCCACTGGCAATTTACCTGTTCTTCTCTAGGCATAGTCAGAGGCTGTGATTTTAATGTCCATTGAATTATATGCACTGTGTAGTTGAGCAAGAAACTGTAATCAGCATACTTCTTGAACCTTGTGCTGGCAATGTAATGTTTATGAATAATAACTTATACTACAATCAAAATAAATATCTTCAAGAATAAATGTAAGTGAGAAGGTCAAACCTCCTTTTTCTTTATTTTTACGGGAATGGATAAATAGTGCAGTTGCTCTCTTTCATGAAACTGTTTGTTATTAGAATTATAGCTTCCAGTCTTTTAGTGCTACATTTTCAGGTGTCTTGGTTTTGTTTTCGTTACGGTTTGACTCATTTTTTTAACCCTAATTTTACTGAAATATTTTTTCCTTAGTATCAATGTTTCCACAAATTGCCTTGAAAAGTTTTTGAATTGCTTATCTCAGAGTTTGTAGTTGTAACCTGAAATGACAGCATAGATTTGAAATTAAAGTACAGCATGTTTACCAGTGTAAACTGCTTGAAAGTTAGAAGGCCTGTGAGAAATTTCTACTCTGAAAAGTAAATTGATAGTAACCATATCTAATTAAGTAACAAAGAACAAAATTGAGTAATAGAAAATCAGTCTTCAGATCATGAACAACCAGGTTCATTGGATAGAAGAATTGCCTTTGTGAACAGTGCCACAGTAGATGACTTGCTGACCTTTCCTTCCAATTCGCCGAGTTCACAGCTAGTGCTGTTATCTTTAAACTCACAAAGCTTCAAATGCCTTTCTATTACTGGGTAATATTTCATTTCTTCATGATAAGAAGTTGGAATAAAGCTGAGATCATGTACTAACTAAACATTTTATACTGCTATGTTCAGGAGATGAGACAAAGACAAAATTACAAGGGAAGCCTTACAAAGCAACACCTTAGATTTGGCAGTGAACTCTGAGCTCTAAAATCTTCAGAATTATATTTCAGAAGAGTGTTGTGCCCTTTCGAACATGAGACGAACATTAGATGTCTTTTTGTAATGGAATGTTTAGATATATGAGTTGGATGAATAAGAGGAGAGCAACAACAAGCCGGGACAGCAGATTGTGACAACAATGAATTGCAGTGAGTGTGACAGCTGTGACCTAGGGATGCTTTAGACATGAAGTGGCTTTCATCACCTGCCTATGGTTTCAAAGGCTCAGCTTGTTAGCAGTTTCACTACATCAATTTTTTTCACTCAGCAGAAAGATACATGAAAATACAAAGGACATACCTTTTATTAATAGCAACTTGAAATTACATTGTAAAACATAGAACAGAGCAGTAGCATTCCAGAATCAAAAATTGCAATTTATCCTTATGTGACTATTACTTATAGAAAGAATTAAGAATAAAACAGAAGAAACCAATACCTCCAGCTGAAAAAGTGGAGACAGCAGGGGCACAGTAGTTTTCCACTGCATAATGAATACGTCGGACTAAACTTTGCTAATTCCCTTACATATATCACAGCACTGGTTGTGTTACACTAGTTTATAACTTTTTTGTATCTATCTATATATATATAGATATATTCCTGTGATCCAATAGCAGAAATTTACTGTTAACTTTTTTAACAAAGGTAACTGCTGACAGATTTTATTTTTTAGAATAACTGTTTATAGGACTCTTCTGACATGAAATTTTATGTTAGCATTCATTCACTTTTTCACTTTTCATTGGCAATATGTGTGCTCCTGTTGATGTAATGTATTGTTCCTTTTTTTTTTTTTTTTTGCCTATAATAGATGAGCTCAGTTGGTCAGAGCCTGGTGCTAATAACACCAAGGTCATGGGTTCAATCCCCATATGGGCCATTCACTCAAGAGTTGGACTTGATGATCCTTCTGGGTAGCTTCCCACTCAGACTCTTGTGTTTCAGTGACTATTTCCCAAAAAAGTCCAAGTAATAGCCAAAGAGAATAAATATGTCACTGCCATACAGAAATGGCTGAACAGAGTACATTCTAATGTCTAATGTCAGACCGGTGGTGAGCAATTTCAGGGAGCATACCTGAAAGGAAACAGACTCTAAGAGGAAAATGAGAAAGTTCAATTCACTGATCTGAATCTTGAATCCTGTGTTGAAGGCAAAAGTTTTCTATGGACACTTTTGTGCCTTACAGGGAAAGCATTATGCAGACAGTGGCAGCATTCCTGTGAAGCTGGATATCGTATACTCATTTTACAGACAAGGAATGAGAACAAAATTGATTGTATTCCAAATTGGCAGAAACACCCTTTTTTATACCTAACCTGAAAAACACCTGAATTTTCAGATAACCTACTATTTTTAGAGACATTTGTGCATTATTCATTCAAAATAGAAATTTTAACATTCCTTTAAAGTGATTTTCTTGAATGTGTAAAAGTGCGAGAAGAGGGAAGCTACTTTAATTTCCTCTTTATCTGATACATAAAGTATGATTAAGTTTTCTTCTCTATGTGAGGAGAAATTTGATTTAGAGCATTTAAATAATAAAATGTAATTGGTCTGCAATAAATATTTTAGAATAAAAATAGGACTATCAGCTCCTAAAACATCTACTTTTACATGTTGAGAAACCAAACATGCAAATTGGAATATACTTATAAAGTTTGAAGTATAATGTAAATCAAATAACAATTTTCTTCTATCATGGCTGCAGAGAATATGATATCTTATTTATAGGGACTTGAACTTAACAGAGAAAATCTCCACATTAGAATAACTTACATATATACACACTTCTTTTTTTTTTTAATTTAGAATGAGTAGATCTTAGGTCAAAGTATAGTTGACCTTCTTTATTATGGCTTAACCATCTTTATATTAGAGGACACTGTGTTCCACCTCATTAATTAGTTCTATCTATATGATTAATATTATTTATTTTAGCTTTTAATACAGTTTTTATATAATGACCTTAGAGGATGTTAACTAAATATGGTAGGCTATAACTTGGAATAATGTCTTTTTTTTTAATAATATGGGATCCTATTATTTCTTTTATTATGCATGTTTCTGAGGTGCAGTTTGAAGCTAATAGCAGCCATATGCTCATATGAATTAATTTGTGGTATGTAAAATAGGTATCTACACGACACAGAGAAGGTAGTACGAACTTTATGTTTGGAAAATGGCATGTTCACATGTGTAACAGGGAACTATGTATGTAGTGTGAGATTAACTTGGTGCAAAATGGCCATGGGGCCAGGCACAAGGGATGAGATTCATTTTGCTGATTACTAGGGCATAATACATTGGATCTATTTGACATAGTTACTTTAGAGTGAGGTGAGTTGTACCTTGGAAACAAATGTATGGGTGACAGATGAGCCTAGGGTGACTAGTTATGATGCAGACATTTGTAATACAGACAATGACATCTAGTCAGATGAATTCTTGGTGTTTGGCTGGATGTGTGGTTTGGATTTACTTTGAGGGGTGAATTCCTAGTGGTGCTTCTTCAGCTTATTTTCAAGTAAGACTAGATTTTCAAAAGAGGAGAAAAAAGCTTAAGAAAAATCGAAAAGTGTGTCCAGTTTGCCAATAAGAAGTTACTAATTCAATTTCAACAGAGCTCTATATTTGCATGTTGCATGGAGTTTTTGGTATACCTTAGAAGGATATCTTGTTAGAACAAATATTCGTTGAGAAGGTAAAACCAAGCTTTCTTCTGTTGATAGGGATCTACTTTGTTTGTTTGTTTGCTTGCTTTTTCTTAATCTCTGTAATGGCCCAATCCATTGACACTCACTTCCTAACTAGGTTGCCGTACTTTACCTACTGCTCATGATTTCAAAGGATTAGATCTCTTGTTGTGGAAGTACTGTTAAAGAATTACTTGAAAGTCTCCTGTTTGGCTTCCTGTCAGTTAACTCCTGCTGTAAATACACGTAGAAACCAAGGCACTAAAAGTCAAGCCAATTCAGTCTTTTTGTCTGTTGATCTCTTTTCTTCATTTTCCGTTGTCAGTATTATTGTGATGGGAACAGCAACGTAGGTACAATGAAAAATTGTAGAAGTAAAAAGTATAATGGAAATCAAATTAACTTCAATTGGTCCAACAGATAAATAAGTTCAAGGTATTCACACAGAGAGAAAATGTCTTATGTAAATACCATGGATTATTTTCTTCATAAGAAAGATGTTCAAGATTTAAAATAATAGTGCAGTTAATGACAGTACAAAACATTTGAACTCCTGAATTTTGATTGGGATTAGAAGTGGATCTGTAAGAACAAGGTGAGAAAGATGTCATGTGCATCAGTGTGAAGTTAGCAAGATCTTTAGCAAGCCAGTGATAGTATGAAGATAAGGAAATAGAAATACAATTTTATAGCATTCAGTCAGTTTGATAACACACATATAGAAGTGACTGAGGAAGTTAGGAAATAACTATTACTCCAGTTAATTTTGCAATTCCTAAGTCTAAATGTTAATTTAGAATGTCATAGTGTCTTTTATTAAAGCATAATGAAAAAGCAAAACTGTAAGAGCAAAACATTCTGTTTGCACAAAATATGAAAGATACTCAAGTAACTAATTTCTTTCACTTATTCAGCTAAAGCAATGTCAAATTAAATGTGACATTTTGCAAGAAAGTTATTCCTGGAATACATCTCACACAAGTTCAAAATAAATCAGTAAGGAACCGAAGAAAGAAATGTGTGTTTTGATCACTTTTAAAAGCAATTTTTATAATTCTACCAGCAAAAAGGCTTAGAAGACAGGTGTCTTCCTACAAAGGTTAGAAAGAATATATACTAGTCCTTGCTACAGCCCACCCCAAGAGGCAAGGGTAACGCAGTCTTGGTAATAGATTCCTTGGGGCAGATTAGAGCGAAACAACACTGAATGATTGGTGTTTGTAAATATACACATGTAGGGTTTATTTTGGAACAATTTGGTTGCAATGTGTGAGGAGCACGTATTAAACCATTTTGTTTATTATTATCTGTAGTAATGTAGCAATATAAAAGCTATATTAAATTTTTTTTTAAAAAAAACTTTGGAAAGGAATAGAAAGACATCCGTGCATGGATCTCACAACACGACGTGATTGTTGCCATTTCAGTGTCTGTTGGCTGAAGTGGTGGTGGCTGTCTTGATCTGTCAGGAGTAGGAAAGGCCCACAAAACACCAAAGTTCCACAGGTTATATATGCTCAGGTTCAGGTGGGAATGCCCAGGTTCCTCTCCTGAGGTGGGGAGTTTCACACTGAATGGTGTAAGGCTGTGGATCACAGGACACTTCAGGAGTCTTTCATGATCCATGACACTTCCCAGGATGCCACAGCTGCCACTCATGTCAGCACAGTTGACCCAATTATGGCCCATCAGAATGGGTGAATACCTTCGGACTATGTGTGAGTATTCCGGTACGTTCCCAGAGGGGTGTTTTCATGCCTGAGCCATTTTGAAAGGGGCATAGACATGATAAAAAGCACTAGCCCACAGGCAAAATTTGCCTCCTACCAGCCTCTTCCCTTATCTTGTTCAACACCCAGCTGTAGCCTCCGGTGATGGGTGTGCACCCTCTGCACCTGTGTGGTCAAGTGGTCAGTTGTTTGAGTCATTAACTAGTCCAGTCTCTCACACTCCTGATTAAAAGATGATGATGATGATAATAATCATGATTATCAACTGTATGAAACAATTTGTGTCTTATATACTCTCCCTAGCATGAAGTTAGGTTGTCCAGGGAACTCTGGATGCCTCATACCTGGCGGTGTTCAAGGCCAGGCTGGATGAGGCTCTGAGCAACCTGCTCTAGTGGACAGTGCCCTTGCCTGTGGCTGGTGGGTTGGAGCTAGATGGCTTTTAAACATCTCTTCCAAAGCAAACGTTTCCATAAGTTACCTAAACTATGAAAAGTATGACTTTGAAAACAAATTACTTTAACCTCCGCACTTCAATGACTTAAAGCATAAACATCCTTAAAGGAGTTTGTTCAATACTGAAGAGCACAAATACAACTGATTAGTTTAAAAAAAATTATATATCTCTATAGCAAGAATTAATTGCATGTCTAGAGCTCATTCCATGACTAAAATTAAAGGATGACTAAACCCAAGAGATGAGTCTTATGGCGAAGTAAACTAGAACAAAGTAAAAAGCTGGGACTAAATACCTGTAGGAGAGAAATAGGCAGGAGGTGAAGACTGTGTATGCAAGTCTGCTTTGGGTATTGGAAGAATGCATATTCAAAACTGGTGTGATTTCAATTCTAGAGATAACTTCAATCTCCTGTGTTAAAATCTCTGACAGTTAAAATCATTTACCTGTTTTTTACAGCATAAAGTAAAATACCCAGTGTCACAGCAACAAGTCTGTTATTTATGAAATGGACATGTGTAACTTGTCAGTGGAGTAAGAGTACAAGAGAGGTCATTACAGTTCCCTAGAGCGAAAATTTCCTTGTGGTAGGAATATTTTTGGAGGAGGTAAATGTCAGATTCTGAAATGCTTAGGATGCATGATTTGAATCAAATTGTAAAGAGCGCCAAGATAAGGAATGCTTCAAATTTGGCCCCTATGAGCTTGTTGCCCATTACTTAGTAAAGCCTCTGGTTCTGATACCTAACTGAGAGTCTTACCAATTTTGAAATGTTGGTCGACCATATGTTAAATTGCTGCATATTACCTAAATTATCCATTTTGCTTTTTACTTGTGAGTATATGTAGGAAGAAATAGGGAAGCAAAAAATGGAGGAAAAAAATAGCAAGAGAGAGTTATACTCCAGATTCTCTAGAAATATCTACTCCTGGGAGTAGGCAAGTTTTAGGAAAAATACTAGGCAGTGGACAGAATCCTAGGTGATTTCTGTTGCCAGGATTATAAGGAAGTAAATTCTACTACTTTGCTGTTCATGTGAAGTAACTTGTACAAAAGTGGCATGCTGCAGAAGTGACAAAATAGCTCTGATTTGCATTATTTAATGAACACATTTTTGAACATTTCCTTTTTTGAAAAATTTTAAAGTGGAGTCTAAAGTGAAGTTAATATTTTGCCCCAAACCAAATTAATTTTTTCTAAACAAAATCTCTGGTAAGGAAGATATATTGATATTCCAGCACCATTAGTTTATCACTATCACTTTTTTAGATCTACAGAATATTTCAATTTATTAGTAGTAGCATTTCCATTTATTATTGCAGTGTATTTGTTGAAGACAAAAAATTGCTGTAGACTAGATTGCTGATTGTGGAATAATGAAGCAAGGATATAAAAAAATAGTTAGGGTACTAAATTGGTTTATTTTGCATTTCTGTGTAGTTCAATCCCATGTTTTATTGGAATTAAAGGGTATCTTACAAATGAATTTATAAAGCCAAGATATATAGTTTTCTCATGGATTTTGTCTATGTCATATTATATGAGAATAAAACTCATTATCTGTTTTGTTTGTACAGTAATTATATTTCGTTGTCCTGTGCATTCCTTTTGCTCGCTCCATCTCATAATACGTGCTGTAAAAGCACACATAAATAAATAGGATAAACAAATTAAGCTGTTTAAATAAATTAATTTACTCTGCAGCTCTGTATTCAAATCTTATGTGCTCACTGGATTTCATTTTAATGAAACCCTTCTAAGAACAATACATTGTATGCCAAACAGTGAAATTATGTATTAAATGAATGATTAAATATACCGTGTTCCAATTTATATCAAATCTGTACACTGTGCATGCTTAAATCCTCCTAAATCTAAAGAAATAAATCTTCTACATTCTGAAAACATCTGCATTATAATCCTCCTCTTGAATACCCGGTTCATGGACATATAAACACAATCAAAGTCATAATAAGCCTAGAGCTATGATGAAGTTAAGCTATCCTCATCAATGTTTTTGACTTAAAAACCTAAGACTATTAAAGTGAAATCCACTTAAATGTCTTGAAACATTGCTCTCAAAAATCTCCTTCCACTCCATCAATATGCCCATTGAATCCCTTTGCAATCAGAATCTCAAGTTCAGTAGATTTTTTTTTATGAAACTTACCTGGAACAAATCTGTTGATTACTGTAGATGAGCATGTTGCAAAATCTCTTAGGAATGCATTCAGAGAAATAAATACTTATCTTGTGACTGTGCATAATAAAATAATGACTGCTCCAAAAGAACTTTGCTGTGTGAGTAATGTACTACTCTTTTCTAGAAAATGTTATGCTTTTACAACAGCAAGTTTTCTTTTGTGTTACTAAACACATACTAATTGTATTAATTCATTACCAAAACCTTTCAGTGAGTTGAATGTGTGCAGTTGTTTGTTGATTGGTGGTTTGGACTCATTGTTTTTTTCATTATAAAGTCAGGTTTTCAATTATCAAAAAGAGAAAAACAAGCAAAAAAATGCTAGTTTAACATTTTCAATCCTTCCAACAGATTTCCTCCATAGGATTTTTTAAATATCTATTACTATTTGTCTAAACCAGCCTCATTCTCACATATTTTAGCAATGAGTCTTGAGAACTTTTAGCAGTAAAAAGGAAAGTGCAGGGAAGGATAGAGAATTTTCTAGAAAGAACTATTCTGCACTCAGCTCCCTTTGGCAATTGTTTCTGTTGAACTTTTGGGTAAATATCAGATATATCTATCTGCTACATACTAACTAATCTCATCTAACAAATGTGCAATTCAAACCATCACAGTCCTTACACTCTGGTTTTCAAAACCAAGGAACGTCTTGAAGTGCATCATAGCTCCTCTTGGCTACCCTGCCAGGCCTTTCCCTGGACAGAAAAATGTGAAGGGTGGTTTTCCCCATTTTGAAGTGATACGGCCACATTCATCCCAAAAATGTGATTCATTCCAAGTTTGTGTTCCATGGTAGAAGTAGACATTTGGACTTACATGAGTCATGTTACTGGTATAGGTTTATATATAAAGAAGCTACATTGTCTTTATGATCCTTAACAGTTCCATAAGATCTCATTGCTCAAGAAGCATCTTTGAAAATAAAATGTGGAGTAAAAGTCAACATAAAACAACAGGGCCTGGTTAATATTTAGTTACAGAAATACATAATTCCTCATCCCATAAGGCTAATGTCTGTAAGCCAAAATGTGTATTTCCAATTCAACAGCATGATGATACGAGTGAGGAAAATAAGAATGAAAAACAAAAGCAGAACAAACCTCTTATTTTCAAAGTAGTCCAGAAGGCAGTTAAAAGCCTAATAGGATGAGCAGTGCTCACACTGCATACTGAAATGTAAGGTCTAGTGTCCTAAAGTTGCCAAGTTTCCTTTGAGAATGCTCTGCAAATCCTGGAAACCTCAACAGGTAAATGAATTGGTTGTAATTTAGGAGGGAGATTCAGTTTAGGGAAGTGATGTTTGGAAGCAGAGGCTTGGTTTAACATTGCCATTCTTTCGCAATGACTTTTTGTGTGGTCTAGGAACGTGTTCCAGACAGCCCTTCTCCTGCTCCTTCCCTTGAAGAGGGCCGAAGACCTGGCAGCCATCCATCCTCTCATCGAAGCAGCAGTGTGTCCAGCTCTCCTGCACGGACCGAGAGCTCTTCAGACAGAATCCGTAGGTCCCATTCTTCTCCTTCTCACCACTTTAAATTTGATTAGGTGCAGCTTGTTTATCTAATCAAAATGCCCTCGTCTTAAATAGATCTCATATGTATCATGTTCAGAAGTTCAGCTGCAATAACTATCTTCCAACATTATGTTCCCCAGTTTACAGTATCATAATATCTGATGCTACATTAACAGGTACTGATATAAACTGCCATCGTGTCATATTAAACATAAAGATATGAGCAATGAAATACAGAATTGCAGGCGGGAAGCAATTTGCTAGATTAGTTTCAGAACTGAACATATAGTGTAAACATTTTTAAAAGAAATTGAATTTTATTTAATCTGGTTACTCTGTTTTGATTTCTAAATTGAATCTGACTTCATAAGCAATATTTTACATGGTAGAATTGCTTGGTAAAGAGAAGAATTGGGTTAAATAAATTAAAAATGTGCATACTTTATACATTTTTTAAATACAAAATTTTGTAATGGTGAGAAATACAATAGAAATATTATCACCTCATAGCTCACACGGGACAGAGTGAAATTAAACCGTGGTGTGCCAGAGTGATGCCGTTTTTATCAAGGTTCCATATACAGGATGTAAATTACATGGCAAAAACTCTGAATTCTGTGGTATTCCAGTGCAGCAATGGAAATTAATGTTTTAAATGCATACTGTTTTACAGATATGTACTTAAATTCATATTACACTTGTCCATTCCCTTTAATACTGCTCGGTTGTGGGTTTTTGTGCTTTTAAATCATCTTTCCACAGTGGAATTTGTCAGTAGAAACTGGAGGATTTGGCATACACATAGAAGGCTATGAAATAGCTGTATGAAATAGGGGGCCATATTGATTAGATGCAACACGTGTCCTTTAGGCTGCTTCTTTTCAGGTTCTCTGCCGACTCAGGAAGCTGACTCTTCATTGACCTTCAGATGAGAGATCTTTCGTTAGTGTGTGATGAAAAATGACTTACCAAAGAAAAGAAATGAGGCCTGACTATGACAAGCTGAAAATTCTGTTTTCTTATCACTTGGACAATTCGGAGTGCAGATTAAATTGGCATCCCATATACTGTGACCTATCTATTTCCCCAGGCTTGACCCACAAGCCTTTCATTATATTTTCTTTCCATTGTCCAGTTGAGCAGGGGGAGTGATGGAGTATCTTTGGTGGGCACGTGGTGTCCAGCCAGGATCAACCCACTGCAGACTTCGTAAGTGAAGGTCTCAAAAAACCCCTCACAAATGTGGATGTTTAATTTTTTCTTAATTGATTGAATAGTATATTTGTTTACAACTAATGAAGGCCTTTTCTATTGTTCTCTGAAAAAAAAAAAACCAAAACCACACACCCCAAAAATCTAAATTGAGACATATCCATTGCTTTTGCTAAGGAATGACTTTTTTCTTAACAAAAAAAGAAATTGTACTGTTCAGCTTACTCTACAGAGAGGAGTGAGACCTTTGCACATTTTTTTCTTCCATGTGAACATAACAGAGTTCCTTAAGTAGTGGATCACTTCAGTAACTTGTTTATTTATAAGATAATTTTTTTCTGTCCGATCTGATTTGTTAACATTACACCTGATTCTTAAGTACATCTTTTGTGGTGCTAGCCAGAATAAGATGACTACTACAGGCATATGGGTTCCATATTAAAAACAAACCAACCAACTTTACTAAAAGTGGCATAAACCTTTTGGAAATACAATTTTTCAGCATAGAAATATAAACTAGCTAATATGAGATTCTGAGGTGTGTTTGAGACTCATGACGGTCTCTTTGAAAACTGTTGGACAGAGCTTTTCAACCTGTCTGATGAGCAAATAAGCAATTCTCCTGTTGCACAGTATATATGGAAAAACATTGTATATCATCTGAAAGGCCACAATGCTTCATTTAAGGAATTTATTAGGGGCTGCATATTGGGAATGCTGGTACTCAAGAGTTTTTGTACAACTAACTAAAAAGAAAATAGATCAGTAAGTTATGTTATGTAGAACCTTTAATGCTTTTCTTGTTTGCTTTGTTTTGCATTTCAATTCTTGTTAAATAAACAAGAACATATTTGCAAATCTCCAACTTTATCCAAAGTTACTGAACTTTCTTTTAAAATTAATTGCTTTAAAGTAGAAGTAACAGGAATAAACTTTCCCTCTATGTGGATCCTGATGGCACTAATTAAGTAACTTTGTGATTTTTAGAATTCTTGCATAATTAAGAGGAACACTATGTAAAATAAGTAAAAAAGTGTACTGTTAATATGACAGCTGATTTCTTTCTGCCTGCACTTGTGTCTAGCAGCGGTCCATCAGAACGGGCTATCTATGAACCAAATGCTGATGGGTTTGTCACCTAATGTCCTGCCTGGACCTAAGGAGGGTGATCTGGCTGGTCATGATGTGGGACATGAGACAAAAAGAATACACATTGAGAAAGGTAATATGAATATTATGATTCTACTGCTTCAGTGTAAAACAGATGTTGTCTTGGTAGCTAAATATTATTATAATTGTGATTTTTAATTTTTTAATTGGGATTTTTGTTTTGTTGATTTATTTTTTTTCAGTTTCACAAATTAAATTGTAACAGGATGATAGCTTTCATTATTCTTCTACTTTATAATCTCCAAGATTAATGAATCATAGATATATCTGAGGGAGAGATTTCATAAATATTTCAAAGTAGGATGAGTGAAAAACTGTTTTACATTATTGTTGTGACTCTGACCCTTCTGCAACACTGTTTAGGTGTTAAGTTTCTGTCTCCGTCCAGTTGACTTTAATGACCTACTTCCCAGAGGGACTGAGCACCGTGAAAATTAGTCCATGTGTGCAAAAAAGAAAAAGGCTAATACCAAGCCATTAAATTAGGGAATTGCATAAAATGAGGCTGGTATACATTATATAATGGGATTTAAATTTAATTGAGTATATGACCAAAGTGTTTGATCTAGGTGAATAGTCCACATGCACTTATGCTGATTATGACACCATTTCATCTCGGCTGGTATTCAAAGTCAAGTTCCTCTTCAGGGCTCTTACAGGGGATTTTGGTAGGATGGTGGTGGAATTTTGAAAGGTGCATTTATGTTTTATTTGCTTAATATGTGAATTTTAAGTCTTATAGACTGTAAACATTTTGTTTAAAGAGAAGCTGAAAATGCAATGCATGCTTTGAAAAAAATACTCTTTAAGCTTATCAGAAAAATCAGTTCTTTGAGCACAATGTGAGAAAAAGTAAAAGATGTAATAACCAGACATTGAAACAGAGCTTGGAGAAACTGCTGTAGTTATGAAGATTTCAGAATAAGACATTTTGTGACATACTTTAATAGCTATAAGATGATGCCTCCTCTGTCTTGTGTTTGAACACTGAGATATGAAAAGAATTAAAACCTGGACAATTCTATTCAGGACAGGTGGTGTTTTTAATAAGATTACCAGAAAAATTAATGGAAACAACATTTCTTTTATATAAACCATTTTGCTTGGTTCATTGCACACACAACCTGTTTTTGCTTACACTATGCCCTCACTCAGCCTCTGCAAATTGTATCCCTGCTGTGAAGTATGATGTGATCAAATATGTTTGTTTTGAATTTCCATAAATGATTTTATTTCAGCCTTTAAAGTTATTTATTTCAGTGTAATCTGACTGGTAAATTCTGCAAAGAGAAGTAGATATTAAGAATTGCAACTACTTTTGCATGTCATTCAGTTTTTTTAAAGGTTTTTTTTTTATTTTTTACTATGAGATCCCAAATGTATTTTGCCAGTTTTTGCAAGATCTGTTCTCAGTAAAACTGCTGAGAATTATCTTTTTTTCTCAGTCCTTGTTTAGGTCAAACATCCTTTTTTTTTTTTTTTTTTTGTTCTTTTTCCCCCACTCTGTTCCAGCCTACTGAATTAATGGTAAATATTCATGGGCTATCTAGATTGATAGGGGTTACTAAATTAAAAATTGTTTTCTGTCATGACTACATTTATCATGTCTCTCATATCAATCTTGTAACTTTAGTACTAATCTAATCTGTATTAAAACAAGTGATTTGACTTACAGATATTTGTGGAGATAGTAATTATCTACTTTTGTCAGTGCGAGCTTGCAATCAGATTTCTAAACTGTTTTACCCTGCAAATCAGTCAGACTGCGACCATATTTAAATATTCAAACACACACATGTAGGTGGCACTTTTACTGTTGAAACCCCATCACCTTCATCAGCTGATTCAAAAGAAAAAGAAAGACAGAAAGAAAGAAAGGAAAGAAAGAAAGAAAAGAAAGAGAGAGAGAGAAAGGCTATCAGAAGTTCTAAATAAGTATCATGAAGCATTTAAAAATTAATGTGTTTTCTTCTAAGCCACTTTTGTTGGCAGATACCTACCAGCTGCAACTAAAATGGCTTTTACTTGCACCTGGCAGAACCTAGGAAATCCTGACTAGTAAAGAAGGCCCTGTCTTTTCTCTACCTGTCTCCTCGTCCATTAAAAAAATGAAAAGATGAAAAATGTCTGAAGTGATCTGAGATCAGGGAAAATTTATTTACAGTCAACAGATAATTTAAAGGGGGAACAAAGTTATAACAGAGGCAACTGATCAACATACCAAATTCTGAATGTCAGAGGGGCTAATCATTTGTTTGACCTGATCTCTGAGCTGGATATAGGAGAGAAAATGCCATTTACCTGTTAGAAACATAGTACAAAGGTGCTAATTTACCCAGTCCATAGGACATGGTGTAAGACACTTAGAAACAGTTCATTGGCATTGGCAAACTGAATAAGTCTTGCAAAGATCATATGTATTTCTATTCAAAATTCAGGAAGAATTATTATTAATGACAAAAATGAGTTTATTTTATTGGAGTGGTTTAAGCTACCAGTAAAGCTCCTGTGCAGTTTTGTTTGGTTTTTTGCTTTTATTTGTCTTTAGACTCTCTTCAAAATCTGTTTTCAGGTTCTGGTATGCGGAGTTCTGAGTGACCTTACCTTCCATGGAGTCAGGTTGTTATTATGACATCAACAATCAAATGAGATTCTATGGATCTGTCTGTTAAAACCAGAAAGTTTACATCAGGCTCTGGGTCATTATTTGTTGCAGGGAAACTGAAAGAGTTTCTGTTGTCAATGACCGTGTGTGAAACATGAGTGTTGGGGACATTTTCCAGCTGCTTAATCCAGGTGTGCAGCTTGGCTGCATCCTAGCTTCATGTGGGGTCGAGGTCCAATGTACACATCTGAAGTTCCATTCATTCCCTGAGTTCCATAAGCAGAAAACTTAGGTTTGCTAAGGTTATGTTGTGGTCCAGCCACGTTCCTATTCTGCGCTAGGGAGGACTGCAGGAGATACTGCAGAGAATTTCTACCTCACAGTTCATGCATAACTCAAGATGTCATTATCTGTATGACAGGAGGTCTATTACCCTAGATTTCCAAGGGTTTTTGCTTATTAAAAGGTAGCAGCTTTTCCAATTTTACTGAAAGCAGGCTGTAGAACTGCAAGTGGTCCTGGGAAGTAAGAGGCAAGTTCAAGTCCACAATGTTAGTTCAAGTGCTTGACAGCCAAAACCAAAGTGTGTAATTTTGTAATCTGTAATTATGGACTATTTGATGATGCACATTTGGTTTTATTTGGTCAGATTTAACAAGAAGAGCTCACGTGAAGTATCAGAGTCATATTAGAAAATCCATTCAGTTTTCTATGTTAAGACTTAAAGTCTTTTCAGGTAAAGTTAAGTTTCTGTGACACAAAGAGTTTGCACTAGATAGTCCCTCAGTTTGTTGAGGTATATTTCGTCACTTATCCTGCTCAGCTTACATATGATGTTCTGCAGACCTCCCAGTCTGAAGTTGTGCGAAACATATTTTTGGTGTTTTTTATGGAGCTGAAAACTCGTTCAGCTCTTCAGTAAGGTAATCTGTTAAGTGTGGATATAGCTTAGGAAAGAGGAACTAGTGGAGAGCATAAAGACCAGACTCCTGAATCATGATCCTCTTTTTGCTCATTGATCTGAAGTGTTTCAAAAAAAGAGGGTTCAAAATAACCAATTGTAGCGGGTTCGGTTTAACTGGGCAGAAACACCAATTTAGTGTAGTGCTTTGGTCCAAAATACTCATTACTGTTTACCTTCTGTGAGATAAGAATTAGGAGAAAAGCAAAGCAGGCACCAAACTTGAAAGAATATAAAGAAGTTTATTAATAGACCTAATATAAGGAAAAAGAAAAGAAAAACAAATAAAATCATACCACACCTTCAGAACACTTCTCCTCCCCCACCTTTCTCCCTTCTCCCGCTGACAATGTAAAAAGACAACCCTTGAGATGTTCAGTCTGTTTGCCACTTCCGTAATAGACTTGTTCAGTTCATTTAGGAAGAGGAGTCTCTCTTGCCCATGCTATGAAAGCATTTTCACAACGAGACAGCCACCCAGGTTGGTTCTCTGCTCGCATCATGTGAGAGTCCCCCGCCCACAACTTGCAGCTTTTCCCACAACTGCTTTCGAGGGTCCACTTCTGAATTACTGGGGTAAAATTTTAAGGTTGAGCCATTCAGAAATAAAAGTTCTCTTCACCCATCTCTGGGAGCATTTCCTCTCTAAGAATAGAGGTCCTTCTCCTTCCCTGGGAGCAAAGGGTCCTCCTCATCTTCATCTCTAGGGCTGTCTCTGGGAGCATCTCTAGGAACTGAGGTCTTCTCCTTTCCATTTGGAGCAAAAGTCCTCATCGCTTCCATCTCTCCCTGTTCAAACGTTTCATCAAATTACAGCTGCTTCAGCATCTGCCTATCTCAGCACAGGTGCTTTTGCTCACAAGTGCAAGTTGAACGCTCCACCCCCCCATACCTTCATGAAATTACAAGGGGTACTCTGATATATCATAGCTTTACAACAGAATTTCAGCTTTAAGCATCTCCTCTTTCTTCTCCCTCACAGCACTAAAAGGGTTAATCTCACCCAGGCCTTGCAGCTGGAATGTCGCTTATCGCTGTTGGTCACATGATCTTTTGCCGGAGAGCAGGGCAGCTTCAGCTGAATCTTGGCCGCACTGGAGAGGGGAAGCCGGGCCGCTCCGGCTGCACAGAGCAGGGTTGGGGGAGTGGGGGAGGGGGGGTCCGTGGGTGGAACAGGGCCCATCAGCTCCAGGATGGCCAGGTGGCCTGAGCCAGGCCCGCTGGGCCCCATACGGGGCCCCGCAGCCACCTGTCCCAGCACCGGAAACAAGACAGAGCTCTGCCCAGGGTTTGTCTATTCTTAAATGTGGATCACAGAGGCGGTTACAATTTTAAGTGGCTTAAAAAATTGTCCATATTCAAACTGGCCAGCTGATAGGTTCTGTCAGGTCATAGAGGAGCTGTAAGCACCCCATTGCAAGAACATCACTTCCGGGACTATGCGTTGCTAACTTACGACACCAATGGCGTAAAAGTCCAACACACCCTCCTTGGAGATGTGGAGTCTAATGCCTCTAGGCAAAAGAGAGAATTGAACCTGTGACACATCCTGAGCAGTATCCTTAATCACTGTGCTTTTTGCAAAAGAGGGAAGTATATTTTAACATCATCCCATTACCCTTACGACCTGGACTCAGGTTGTATTGGGTTTGCAAGGTGTAATTTGTAGCTCGGTCCTACTGGCAGTGTTTGTCTACTTACTAGCTCCAGGGAGCTGCATATGATTTTTTGGGGTGATGTTGGAGGCAGTGGCTGTGTGTAGCACTCCCTAACTGGTACCTGCCTAACAATACCTACTCTGTACTCTATAAAGGAATATAAGACCCCTCTCACTTCAGCTCAAGATTCCCTTATGGGGGACAGCCACTGAAAAGTTAGTTGCTTTAACACCAAATTTAGATGCTTAAGTGTTTTATTGGATCTGGCCTTAGGGCATCAGATTAGAATTTTCTGTCTCCATCAATTTATATTTTTTTTAGATCGACACCAACAGCAAATGAAGCCTGAATGTCATACTTACATTTTAAATTGAATATGTTATTTGAGGTGTTGTGGGAAGGACACTCTCTTGCTGAAAATATGCATGCTGTTTTCTATAGCAAAATATAAAATATTCACCATGTTCACAAAAGAAGTCAAAGTATTTCTTTCAGAAGAGCTTTACACTATGATATTAATGGAAATTCCACAAGTAATTTTCAGATAATCAACAATTACTGCTTCTTGACAGCAGCAATTAAGGTATAACTTTATCAAATCCACATCTTGAAAAGTTCCAGATTTTTTCTTTCTCTTTATTTTAGGTACCCTTGTAGAGACAAGATCAGTCTTAGACCTTTGGCTTTTATAAAAGAGAATATTAAAATTTCAAAGTATCCTCAGTATAAAATGGAAAATAATTTAAATATTCTAAAGTTAGAATTGGATTTTCCTGTTAGCATTCATGCATCAAAAAGGGAACTAGTGGTAAGTATGTCGTCCTGTATAGTTAGATATTCATTTGGCATTATCAGCAGTAAATTCTCTTAAAATATGTGCACAATGTAAATATAGCATGCTTATTCACCTTAACAAATATAGAAACACATATGAATATGTTTTTATAAATATCAAAGACTCAAAGGAAGTTTTAGGATCAACAAAATTCTCTTCTACCTGAAGAGAATCTTGCAAAGATGTTTTGCTACTCTAGCAAGTCAGCAAACAAGTGATCCAGAACTTTGCTTAAATTCTGTTTCTGGTCTGTGCTATGGTTTTAGTTAGTTCTCTGAGAAAGCCCTCTTTTAAGGAGAATACTTACCAGTTAACGTACAGAGAAATTTTTGTTCACAGTTCTGCTGCCCAGCTCCTTGTGTAAAAGTATTTTATCTGTTCATTTTTGTATGCATACATACACACAGAGATACTTACACAATATATTTATTTTACTGAATATTGCATTTTCATGTAACAAGAAGAATATTAATATACCTTGATGGGTTTCTATATGCCAATACATTTACAGTTAACACACTTTAAGTCTACATTCTCATTTCACATCTTAAATTTTATCTATTAAATCTTAATAGATTAGTTTTTAAAACCTTAATATACTGACTTTATGCTTTCTGCATCACCTAGGACTTCTCAAACCCTTAAAAGATAGTCAAATTTGTGACCTATGACAGATAATATACTAAGATCTGCTAAATTAAAGGTTTGATAAAGCCAGTATCACTAAGATAACCTTTTACACTCTTGGTGTATCTTTTCACTCAGCCTGAGAGACTCAGAAATTATAAAAGTACATTAAAATTTATTACAGTTAATGGACTATAAAGGTGAAAAATAGAATTGGAAGTTTTTTTCTTAATGGGTTTTTTTTGGTAAGTAGCTGGAAAACATCTATTTTTGTTACATAGAAAACATAGAAGCCTTATTGAACAGGATGCAAATAGTATGTGTAGGCAGGAAGGAGTGCAATGAAGTACATACTTCTGAAAGCTTTTTTTTTCAATGTAAATGATTGAATAAAATTATTTCTATAGACTTTCATCAAGTCATCCTCCAATGACATACCTCTGCAGACTTGTTTGCTGCTAGAGGCCTTTATTCTGCTGGAGTAGTAGTAGTTGTGACACACTTAATGAGAGATTGGCTGTGCAGTTTTCACTTGATGGATATGTGCACACCACTTCCAAAGCATTCCCAGCTAACTAGGTTCAACGCAGCCCGGTTGCACACATGCATACTGCCTGTTGCATATTTACAGTGACTCACATGAATCTTGGACATATCTTCCTGCACACTCACATAAGTCGATGCCCTGGCTTAATGGAAATCTATCTACTAGGCTTTGTTTATACCACTTTATTCTTATGGTTACTGTTACAGAAAAGAGAGCTCACAGCAACATTTTAAGAATGTCTTCCACTTGAGACTAGTTGAAGGCGCTGCTTCAAAAGTGCTAATAACCTGCTGTGCAATTGGTTTTAAGTTTTATCTAAGTTCTTCAAAATACTCAAAAAAAATCAGTTTTGAAAAGCCTTAACTGAGAATTGCAGTGTAGACATAGATATTATTTCCTTGTAAATAGTATGGTCAATTTTATATAATTATTAATATTTCTTTCTCCTTTTTTAAAAAGTAACTTAATGCAACTTCCTTTTTTTTTACACTATCTCCACATAATCTTTTTCAAATTTTTATTCTGAGAAATAACATGAGTATTACAGAATCTGCTGTCTTCTCATGTGATCTGTGGTCAGAATGAGCTCTCAGAGATACTTCTTTCCCTGAGTGCAGATGATTTGGGTTTGTCCTTTCAGATGTATCAGATTCTCACAATTCAAACAGAAGCAGTTTCAATTTGTTCCTACCATTCAATTTTATTTTGTTGAAAAAGCTTCTCCACTTTGATGATGTATCTAATATCTGAATAATTTGCAACAGTTTTTCTTTCTGCTGCTTAGGAAGCTACTTTGGAAACAAAAACCCCACAGATTCTGTCTCTAAACAAGTCATTTTTGGGTTTGAAAACATTGATTTAGATCCCAACAGACTGTTAGAAAAAAGTCTGCCTTACAACTACTTCTCCTCCACCCAGCTCTGGTATTAAAATTTACTTAGTTTTGGTTTTAGAGAGCAGAAGTATCTATAGTGATTCTTGTGAGCTAATGGTATACATTAGACTGATTTACACTGACTTTGTAATTTTGTAGGAGATTATAGTGTGTTCTTGGCCACAAAACTCCCAAGCAGACTAGCTATAATTAAAAGATGAACTTGAGCTTCTCCAAGCTGTATTTTTGGGAAGTCAGTACAAACAGCCTAATATGTATCTGAACACAATACAATAGTGGAGAATGGGATGTTTTGTGTTAAATTTGGTTAGTGCAGAGAAAGATAAAACTATTTATATATCTAGAGGCCTTAGAACTTCCCAATTAATCACTTGATAGGAGGCTGAGCTTTCATTTTGCAATCAAAGTCCTGTTGTCTCAAGTCATTACCTACTATGGGGTTATAAAACATTTTTCATCTTTTCCCGTGCCTTGTAGTGATGATTACATAAGAACCCCAAATGCAGATATTAAATATGCCATTAAACAATAGTATTTTGGTTATTTGCAGATCTTTAAGCTTCAGTGCAACACAAGGCAATAGAAAAATAATTCACAGCTCCATGTGAATTTTGATCTGCACTTTTTCTATCCAGGAGGAAATACCACACGCTACAAAGTGCGAAAAGGAATCAGGAACTAAA